>NW_024058832.1:0-45942 GCF_016432855.1 Salvelinus namaycush
CCTTTACCTCAGCCTGAATATGACCATGTGGTTTCCCCTTTACCTCAGCCTGAATATGACCATGTGGTTTCCCCTTTACCTCAGCCTGAATATGACCGTATGGTTTCCCCTTTACCTCAGCCTGAATATGACCGTATGGTTTCCCCTTTACCTCAGCCTGAATATGACCATATGGTTTCCCCTTTACCTCAGCCTGACATCATGAATATGACTATGTGGTTTCCCCTTTACCTCAGCCTGAATATGACCGTATGGTTTCCCCTTTACCTCAGCCTGACATCATGAATATGACCGTATGGTTTCCCCTTTACCTCAGCCTGAATATGACCATGTGGTTTCCCCTTTACCTCAGCCTGAATATGACCATGTGGTTTCCCCTTTACCTCAGCCTGAATATGACCATGTGGTTTCCCCTTTACCTCAGCCTGAATATGACCATGTGGTTTCCCCTTTACCTCAGCCTGAATATGACCGTATGGTTTCCCCTTTACCTCAGCCTGAATATGACCCTGAATATGACCATGTGGTTTCCCCTTTACCTCAGCCTGAATATGACCGTGTGGTTTCCCCTTTACCTCAGCCTGAATATGACCATGTGGTTTCCCCTTTACCTCAGCCTGAATATGACCATGTGGTTTCCCCTTTACCTCAGCCTGAATATGACCGTATGGTTTCCCCTTTACCTCAGCCTGAATATGACCGTATGGTTTTCCCTTTACCTCAGCCTGAATATGACCATGTGGTTTCCCCTTTACCTCAGCCTGAATATGACCATGTGGTTTCCCCTTTACCTCAGCCTGAATATGACCATGTGGTTTCCCCTTTACCTCAGCCTGAATATGACCATGTGGTTTCCCCTTTACCTCAGCCTGAATATGACCATGTGGTTTCCCCTTTACCTCAGCCTGAATATGACCATGTGGTTTCCCCTTTACCTCAGCCTGAATATGACCATGTGGTTTCCCCTTTACCTCAGCCTGACACATCATGACTGTGTAAAACATATAGTGCGTGTGTTATATAAAACAGGGGCATAGCGCTCCAAGTCCAGATGTTGTTGTTGCCATACGGCAGCAGCACACTGAGCTGCGTGTGTCGGTCAGGCATCAGGCTCTCACAGCTTCATGACAACATGTCCTACCTCGTTCGGTTAATTGACAGAGGAGGAGCCCGGAGCTGCAGGGTAGAGGAGGAACTGGGAAATGGGAAATTAAACACTGTTTGAGGAACAGCTGCATACTATATAGAGGTGAATTACGTTACATTTAGAGTACGTCCCAAATGTAGTGCACTATACAGGGCTCATAGAGATCTGGTTAAATGTAGTGCACTACTATACAGGACCCATAGAGATCTGGTTAAATGTAGTGTACTATACAGGGCTCATAGGGATCTGGTTAAATGTAGTGCACTATACAGGGCTCATAGGGATCTGGTTAAATGTAGTGCACTATACAGGACCCATAGAGATCTGGTTAAATGTAGTGTACTATACAGGGCCCATAGAGATCTGGTTAAATGTAGTGCACTATACAGGGCCCATAGAGATCTGGTTAAATGTAGTGCACTATACAGGACCCATATAGATCTGGTTAAATGTAGTGCACTATACAGGACCCATAGAGATCTGGTTAAATTTAGTGCACTATACAGGACCCATAGAGATCTGGTTAAATGTAGTGCACTATACAGGGTTCATAGGGATCTGGTTAAATGTAGTGCACTACTATACAGGACCCATAGAGATCTGGTTAAATGTAGTGCACTATACAGGGCCCATAGAGATCTGGTTAAATGTAGTGCACTATACAGGACCCATAGAGATCTGGTTAAATGTAGTGCACTATACAGGGCCCATAGAGATCTGGTTAAATGTAGTGCACTATACAGGACCCATAGAGATCTGGTTAAATGTAGTGCACTATACAGGACCCATAGAGATCTGGTTAAATATAGTGCACTATACAGGACCCATAGAGATCTGGTTAAATGTAGTGCACTATACAGGACCCATAGAGATCTGGTTAAATGTAGTGCACTATACAGGGTTCATAGGGATCTGGTTAAATGTAGTGCACTATACAGGACCCATAGAGATCTGGTTAAATGTAGTGCACTATACAGGACCCATAGAGATCTGGTTAAATGTAGTGCACTATACAGGACCCATAGAGATCTGGTTAAATGTAGTGCACTATACAGGGCTCATAGAGATCTGGTTAAATGTAGTGCACTATACAGGACCCATAGAGA
Source organism: Salvelinus namaycush (assembly GCF_016432855.1). Lineage (NCBI taxonomy): Eukaryota > Metazoa > Chordata > Actinopteri > Salmoniformes > Salmonidae > Salvelinus > Salvelinus namaycush. The sequence goes on from NW_024058832.1 coordinate 2,254, forward strand.
TCTGGTTAAATGTAGTGCACTATACAGGGCTCATAGGGATCTGGTTAAATGTAGTGCACTACTATACAGGACCCATAGAGATCTGGTTAAATGTAGTGCACTATACAGGACCCATAGAGATCTGGTTAAATGTAGTGCACTACTATACAGGACCCATAGAGATCTGGTTAAATGTAGTGCACTATACAGGGCTCATAGAGATCTGGTTAAATGTAGTGCACTATACAGGACCCATAGAGATCTGGTTAAATGTAGTGCACTATACAGGACCCATAGAGATCTGGTTAAATGTAGTGCACTTTACAGGGCCCATAGAGATCTGGTTAAATGTAGTGCACTACTATACAGGACCCATAGAGATCTGGTTAAATGTAGTGCACTATACAGGACCCATAGAGATCTGGTTAAATGTAGTGCACTATACAGGGCCCATAGAGATCTGGTTAAATGTAGTGCACTTTACAGGGCCCATAGAGATCTGGTTAAATGTAGTGCACTATACAGGACCCATAGAGATCTGGTTAAATGTAGTGCACTATACGGGACCCATAGGGATCTGGTTAAATGTAGTGCACTTTACAGGGCCCATAGAGATCTGGTTAAATGTAGTGCACTACTATACAGGACCCATAGAGATCTGGTTAAATGTAGTGCACTTTACAGGGCCCATAGAGATCTGGTTAAATGTAGTGCACTACTATACAGGACCCATAGAGATCTGGTTAAATGTAGTGCACTATACAGGACCCATAGAGATCTGGTTAAATGTAGTGCACTACTATACAGGACCCATAGAGATCTGGTTAAATGTAGTGCACTATACAGGGCCCATAGGGATCTGGTTAAATGTAGTGCACTATACAGGACCCATAGAGATCTGGTTAAATGTAGTGCACTATACAGGACCCATAGAGATCTGGTTAAATGTAGTGCACTATACAGGACCCATAGAGATCTGGTTAAATGTAGTGCACTATACAGGACCCATAGAGATCTGGTTAAATGTAGTGCACTACTTTACAGGACCCATAGAGATCTGGTTAAATGTAGTGCACTATACAGGACCCATAGAGATCTGGTTAAATGTAGTGCACTATACAGGGCCCATAGAGATCTGGTTAAATGTAGTGCACTTTACAGGGCCCATAGAGATCTGGTTAAATGTAGTGCACTATACAGGACCCATAGAGATCTGGTTAAATGTAGTGCACTATACGGGACCCATAGGGATCTGGTTAAATGTAGTGCACTTTACAGGGCCCATAGAGATCTGGTTAAATGTAGTGCACTACTATACAGGACCCATAGAGATCTGGTTAAATGTAGTGCACTTTACAGGGCCCATAGAGATCTGGTTAAATGTAGTGCACTACTATACAGGACCCATAGAGATCTGGTTAAATGTAGTGCACTATACAGGACCCATAGAGATCTGGTTAAATGTAGTGCACTACTATACAGGACCCATAGAGATCTGGTTAAATGTAGTGCACTATACAGGGCCCATAGGGATCTGGTTAAATGTAGTGCACTATACAGGACCCATAGAGATCTGGTTAAATGTAGTGCACTATACAGGACCCATAGAGATCTGGTTAAATGTAGTGCACTATACAGGACCCATAGAGATCTGGTTAAATGTAGTGCACTATACAGGACCCATAGAGATCTGGTTAAATGTAGTGCACTACTTTACAGGACCCATAGAGATCTGGTTAAATGTAGTGCACTATACAGGACCCATAGAGATCTGGTTAAATGTAGTGCACTATACAGGACCCATAGAGATCTGGTTAAATGTAGTGCACTATACAGGACCCATAGAGATCTGGTTAAATGTAGTGCACTATACAGGACCCATAGAGATCTGGTTAAATGTAGTGCACTACTATACAGGACCCATAGAGATCTGGTTAAATGTAGTGCACTATACAGGACCCATAGAGATCTGGTTAAATGTAGTGCACTATACAGGACCCATAGAGATCTGGTTAAATGTAGTGCACTATACAGGACCCATAGAGATCTGGTTAAATGTAGTGCACTATACAGGGCTCATAGAGATCTGGTTAAATGTAGTGCACTATACAGGGCCCATAGAGATCTGGTTAAATGTAGTGCACTATACAGGACCCATAGAGATCTGGTTAAATGTAGTGCACTATACAGGACCCATAGAGATCTGGTTAAATGTAGTGCACTACTATACAGGACCCATAGAGATCTGGTTAAATGTAGTGTACTATACAGGACCCATAGAGAGCTGGTTAAATGTAGTGCACTATACAGGACCCATAGAGATCTGGTTAAAAGTAGTGCACTATACAGGACCCATAGAGATCTGGTTAAATGTAGTGCACTATACAGGACCCATAGAGATCTGGTTAAATGTAGTGCACTATACAGGACCCATAGAGATCTGGTTAAATGTAGTGCACTATACAGGGCCCATAGGGATCTGGTTAAATGTAGTGCACTATACAGGGCCCATAGAGATCTGGTTAAATGTAGTGCACTACTATACAGGACCCATAGAGTTCTGGTTAAATGTAGTGCACTATACAGGACCCATAGAGATCTGGTTAAATGTAGTGCACTATACAGGGTTCATAGGGATCTGGTTAAATGTAGTGCACTATACAGGACCCATAGAGATCTGGTTAAATGTAGTGCACTATACAGGACCCATAGTGCTCTGGTCAAAAGTAGTGCACTATACAGGACCCATAGTGCTCTGGTCAAAAGTAGTGCACTATACAGGACCCATAGTGCTCTGGTCAAAAGTAGTGCACTATACAGGACCCATAGAGATCTGGTTAAATGTAGTGCACTACTATACAGGACCCATAGAGATCTGGTTAAATGTAGTGCACTACTATACAGGACCCATAGAGATCTGGTTAAATGTAGTGCACTACTATACAGGACCCATAGAGATCTGGTTAAATGTAGTGCACTATACAGGACCCATAGAGATCTGGTTAAATGTAGTGCACTATACAGGACCCATAGAGATCTGGTTAAAAGTAGTGCACTATACAGGGCTCATAGGGATCTGGTTAAATGTAGTGCACTATACAGGGCTCATAGGGATCTGGTTAAATGTAGTGCACTATACAGGGCTCATAGGGATCTGGTTAAATGTAGTGCACTATACAGGGCTCATAGGGATCTGGTTAAATGTAGTGCACTATACAGGACCCATAGAGATCTGGTTAAATGTAGTGCACTATACAGGACCCATAGAGATCTGGTTAAAAGTAGTGCACTATACAGGGCTCATAGAGATCTGGTTAAATGTAGTGCACTATACAGGGCTCATAGGGATCTGGTTAAATGTAGTGCACTATACAGGGCTCATAGGGATCTGGTTAAATGTAGTGCACTATACAGGGCTCATAGGGATCTGGTTAAATGTAGTGCACTATACAGGACCCATAGAGATCTGGTTAAATGTAGTGCACTATACAGGACCCATAGAGATCTGGTTAAATGTAGTGCACTACTATACAGGACCCATAGAGATCTGGTTAAATGTAGTGCACTATACAGGGCTCATAGGGATCTGGTTAAATGTAGTGCACTATACAGGGCTCATAGAGATCTGGTTAAAAGTAGTGCACTATACAGGACCCATAGAGATCTGGTTAAATGTAGTGCACTATACAGGACCCATAGAGATCTGGTTAAATGTAGTGCACTATACAGGACCCATAGAGATCTGGTTAAATGTAGTGCACTATACAGGGCTCATAGGGATCTGGTTAAATGTAGTGCACTATACAGGACCCATAGAGATCTGGTTAAATGTAGTGCACTATACAGGACCCATAGAGATCTGGTTAAATGTAGTGCACTATACAGGACCCATAGAGATCTGGTTAAATGTAGTGCACTATACAGGGCTCATAGGGATCTGGTTAAATGTAGTGCACTATACAGGACCCATAGAGATCTGGTTAAATGTAGTGCACTATACAGGACCCATAGAGATCTGGTTAAATGTAGTGCACTATACAGGACCCATAGAGATCTGGTTAAATGTAGTGCACTATACAGGACCCATAGAGATCTGGTTAAATGTAGTGCACTACTTTACAGGACCCATAGAGATCTGGTTAAATGCAGTGCACTATACAGGACCCATAGAGATCTGGTTAAATGTAGTGTACTATGCAGGGAATAGGGAATCATTTGAGATGCCCTTAGCCTATTTGAAGGGTGGCTGGCGTGGCCAAGCCTCTACTAATATGTACAGTGTCTATAGTATAACATGGTGCTTACGCTTTGAGGACTTGTCCAATCTCGTACTTGTCGGTGACATCAGAGATGTCGTCTAAGTTCCGCCCATCTCGCAGGGCAAGGCACCCAAATGGCATGACGGCATCCACCTATCAGAGACAAACATTACATTGTCAATCCACACATCTACCAATAAAGAACAAGCATTTCAGTGTCAATCAACTCCTTTAAAACAGACAGTGAGTAAAGGGAAAGTTCTGACAGTGTTTCTGATAGAAATGCACTTTATAAAACTGACACACAGCAAGTGAGTAATTTCATTTCTGTAGCATACGTTGTGCACACTGAGACAGTGATAATGAGCCAAACCTAACCAATCTCTCTATCCAGGAGGTTAAGTCCCCAAACACAACCAATCTCTCTATCCAGGAGGTTGAAGTCCCCAAACCCAACCAATCTCTCTATCCAGGAGGTTGAAGTCCCCAAACCCAACCAATCTCTCTATCCAGGAGGTTGAAGTCCCCAAACCCAACCAATCTCTCTATCCAGGAGGTTGAAGTCCCCAAACCCAACCAATCTCTCTATCCAGGAGGTTGAAGTCCCCAAACCCAACCAATCTCTCTATCCAGGAGGTTGAAGTCCCCAAACCCAACCAATCTCTCTATCCAGGAGGTTGAAGTCCCCAAACCCAACCAATCTCTCTATCCAGGAGGTTGAAGTCCCCAAACCCAACCAATCTCTCTATCCAGGAGGTTGAAGTCCCCAAACCCAACCAATCTCTCTATCCAGGAGGATGAAGTCCCCAAACCCAACCAATCTCTCTATCCAGGAGGTTGAAGTCCCCAAACCCAACCAATCTCTCTATCCAGGAGGTTGAAGTCCCCAAACCCAACCAATCTGGTCTTATAGGTTAGAAAGTCTAGATCCTAACCCCAGCCTCCATCTTGGGATCTCGTCAGTAAGCCCCTGGTCTTATAGTTTAGAAAGTCTAGATCCTAACCCCAGCCTCCATCTTGGGATCACGTCAGTAAGCCCCTGGTCTTATAGTTTAGAAAGTCTAGATCCTAACCCCAGCCTCCATCTTGGGATCACGTCAGTAAGCCCCTGGTCTTATAGGTTAGAAAGTCTCGATCCTATCCCCATCTCCTCTGACACCACTGATCAGTTTCCCTTAGTCCAATCCTAACCTAAACCATGAGGATGATAAAAGTCTAAATTGATATTAGATAATTATCTAGGCCAGAAAAACTTCCTTCTAGTATCTAGGGATAACTTCCTGTCAGTCAGTCATGGACACAGTTCTCATTGGATAACTTCCTCTCAGTCAGTCAGGGACACAGTTCTCATTGGATAAATCCTCTTAAATGTAAATTTCCGCCTAAATAGACATGCCCAAAGGTAACTGCTTTCCATATGTAATTACATGATTCTGACATGCAAAAACGTGTTATATTTGGAAAGAAGACATCTGGGAGATTATGAGGAAATGGAGTAGACAGATAGGAGTTACATAGTTCAGAATACACAAGATCAAGCACACACAAAATTACACGTTTTTTTAATAGTTTTATTTTGAAAGTCATCTTTCATTGACAAGCTATACGTGAATTATTGATGCCCAGAACTGGAAACACATCAAATGGCTTCCACAACATGTGAACAATATCAGAAAAAAATGGGAGGTGTCAGGTGTGGTCACGGGACGTTTCCAAGTCTCCCTAAACCTCTCCAAAGTGGCATATTGTCACGCCCTGACCTTAGAGATCCTTTAAATTCTCTATTTGGTTAGGTCGGGGTGTGACTAGGGTGGGAAATCTATGTGTTCTATTTCTATGTTGGCCGAGTATGGTTCCCAATCAGAGGCAGCTGTCTATCGTTGTCTCTGATTGGGGATCATACTTAGGCAGCCCTTTTTTCCCTCCCTTCTGTTGTGGGATCTTGTCTTTTGTGTTGCACTTCTAGCTTTACGTTCGTTGTAGTTGTTTATTGTTTTTTGGAGGAACATTTAAAAATGAAAGAAAATGGACGCCTACCACGCTGCACCTTGGTCTTCATTTAGCGACGGGCGTAACACATATGTCTGTAAATTAGATCATTCCAGTGCTATTATGTTTTTCCAATCCCTAAATACTATTTGTTCAGTATAAAAACAGAATTTCTACCATATTAACCTCAATCCAACATTGTGGTGGTGTTGTGGGGTGTCCAGGGTACATTCAAGTGTCCTTTCAACATCTCCAAAGTGTCAGGATGTGGTAATTGAACTGTTTTAGCACACTGGATGTGCCTAAAAGTTATTGTTCACTATAAAAACTACATTTCCACAACACCAACCTCTCTCCAACATTGTGGTCGACATACAGGGGATATCCAAGTGTTTTTCCAACCTCTCCAAAGTGCCTGAACGAATAGCCTAGCCATATCCAATGTATTGGTCTCACATACAAATTAACTGTTGACAAAAACAATATAAAAGCAACAGATATAAATAATAAAATACCTAAAAATGTCTATAAGATGAACTATTTACAAAATGGCGTTCAGGTTCCTTTGTCGATGATTAGATTTCACTTTCACCATAGCTAGTGGATGTCCTGATAGTCTTTGAAACAAAAAGCGAACTGGCATTTTGCAATTTTTTCCCCCTTGTATTTTGTGCAATGCTTTTGCAGTTCTTCCTTTTGTCTTTTGGCATGTGTGTTGGATAGTGGTGCTCACCTTGAGTGTGTGGGGGGGGGGGGGGGGTCTTGTGATGGTTGTGAGGTTGCTTTGGGGCCCCAAATTCAGCCATTTCCAGCCGTTTGACCTTTTGCTTGTGGAGAATGAAAGCATTTACTGTAGCAATGTCCACCAAGTGGTAAAGAAAAAAGTCTGATATTACTTCCTGGTCTTGTGGAGGACCTGGTAGTAGCCTATTAGAGCATCAGATGGCGTCTGGTGGCATCTGGTTTCCGAGCTGGTCACGGGTGCACTTCAGCCACGTTCAAGGTCCTAAACAATATCATAACCGCCATCGATAAAAGACAATACTGTGCAGCCGTATTCATCGACCTGGCTAAAGCTTTCGACTGTGTCAATCTCCACATTCTTATCGGCAGACTCAACAGCCTTGGTTTCTCAAATGATTGCCTCCACTGGTTCACCAACTATTTCTCTGATAGAGTTCAGAGTGTCAAATCAGAGGGCCTGTTGTCCGGACCTCTGGCAGTCTCTATGGGGGTGCCACAGGGTTCAATTCTCGGACCGACTCTTTTCTCTGTATACATCAATGATGTTGCTCTCGCTGCTGGTGATTCTCTGATCCACCTCTACGCAGACGACACCATTCTGTATACCTCTGGCCCTTCTTTGGACACTGTGTTACCTAACCTCCAGACAAGCTTCAATGCCATACAACTCTCCTTCCGTGGCCTCCGACTGCTCTTAAATGCAAGTAAAACTAAACGCCTTCTATCCCTGCCAGGGAAGTTGTTAGGCTTCAAGGTCTTTGAGGCTCTTTATGTGTGGAGACTCCATCTAGCTGTGGTTTGTTGTGATCACAGCTTTAACACCTCCTGGATAATCTGACCAATAATGTGTGGCTGAGTCATAACCGTTGGGTTATATAGCATAAACAATAAAGACACACTCACACAAGGAGAAGGTAGATGTCAGCGATAGAGACTCACCGGGCAAATAAGTCAATTCAATGTCTATTCCACGTTGGTTTTAACCATTGAAATTACGTGGCAACAACGTTGAATCAACCAGTGTTAGCCCAGTGCGGAGAGGGCTGTGATTTAGGTTAGGGGCGAGGCATCAGAGGAGCATATAATCCCACCGCTGGCCCTAATCTCTCATCTCTTTCCCTAATCCAGATTGCTGGTGCTGGGATGGAGGGATTGTGTGTGAGAGAGTGTGTGTGTGAGAGGGTGTGTGTGTGTGTGAGAGAGAGTATGTGTGTGTGAGAGAGAGTGTGCGTGTGTGTGAGAGAGGGTGCGTGTGTGTGAGAGAGGGTGCGTGTGTGTGTGAGAAGGTGTGTGTGTGTGAGAGAGAGTTTTTGTGTGTGTGTGTGGGGGGAGGGGACAATGGCCTACTGAAACCTACATTTTTTCAGACTATTACGTTGGTCATGGTGTGGACATCAGCCAGAATATAGTAATCCTAACAGATGAGATTGGGGCAGCGTGTGTGTGTGTGTGTGTGTGTGTGTGTGTGTGTGTGTGTGTGTGTGTGTGTGTGTGTGTGTGTGTGTGTGTGTGTGTGTGTGCGTGTGTATTACTATCCTCCTGGGTACCTGAAATCCCCAAAAGTCCCCACAAAGAGAGTAAAACATTGAAAATTCTCCCTCATGGTGACATTTCTCACGTCCCCACAAGGACAAAGGCTATTTTAAGCTTAGGGGTTAGGTTCAGGGTTAAAGGTTACAATTAGCGTTAGGGGTTAGGTTTAAAGTTAGGGTTAGGGGTTAGGTTTAGAGTTAGGGTTAAAGGTTAGGATTAGGTTTAGAGTTAGGGTTAAAGGAAAATAGGATTTTGAATGGAAATCAATTATGGGTCCATACAAGGATAGTAATATCAAACGTGCATGTGTGGAGATCGGCGATGCTACCTAGTACCTGCACAAAATATTCTACAGACTATGTCAATGCAAAGTGACTTGAATGAGATTGGGAGACACTGAGAGAGACCGTGAGGGAGACCGTGAGAGAGACAGGTAGACAGTGAGGGAGACGGTGAGAGAGACAGGTAGACAGTGAGGGAGACGGTGATGGAGGCGGTGAGGGAGACAGTGAGAGAGACGGGTAGACAGTGAGGGAGACGGTGATGGAGGCGGTGAGGGAGACCGTGAGAGAGAGGAGGTAGACAGTGAGGGAGACGGTGAGGGAGGCGGTGAGGGAGACACTGAGGGAGACACTGAGGGAGACCGTGAGAGAGACGGGTAGACAGTGAGGGAGACGGTGATGGAGGCGGTGAGGGAGACAGGTAGACAGTGAGAGAGACAGGTAGACAGTGAGGGAGGCAGTGAGGGAGACCGTGAGAGAGACAGGTAGACAGTGAGAGAGACAGGTAGACAGTGAGAGAGACAGGTAGACAGTGAGGGAGACGGTGATGGAGGCGGTGAGGGAGACAGTGAGGGAGACCGTGAGAGAGCCAGGTAGACAGTGAGGGAGACGGTGAGGGAGGCGGTGAGGGAGACAGTGCAGGTGAGAGCAACACAAAGTGTGAAAGACAACCCCTCAGTAGCTGGGACCGCTACTATCTGCCAAACCTGAAAGTCTGAAGAGCTGCTGCTTGGCAAAGCAGCTAGCCTAGCTGCTAACTATCAAGCTAGCCTAGCAGCTAACTATCAAGCTAGCCTAGCTGCTAACTATCAAGCTAGCCTAGCTGCTAACTATCAAGCTAGCCTAGCTGCTAACTATCAAGCTAGCCTAGCTGCTAACTATCAAGCTAGCCAGGTTTCCTTGACAGTTTGAACACAGCCCGCGACGCGGTTAGCCCTTGTGGCTGGGACCGCGGATAGTCCCGGGCTTGTGGATGTTTAAATTCCTGCTGTTTGTTGTTGTGTCCGAGCTGTGCTGGCTGAAATTGCGTGGAGTACCAGCCTTAACCTACGTTGCTACCATCATGTCAGCCAAAGTTAAAGGTTGGAAGTAATGGAGACAACGGTGTTTCACTCTCACCGGTGGGTTTTCGTTTGAATCAATAACAAGACGTCTATAAGCAATTGTTACAGCGATAGGAAAATAGCCTCAAGAGCTTTGTCCAATTACTGGTGGACTCAACTAACAGAAAATAATGGACGATCTGATCAGAGAAGTCCAAGACCTTAAGAACAATCTGCAGTTCTCCCAGGGAGAGGTGGATGTCATGAAAGAGACTTGTAGCAAGATGACAACAAACTAAGTCAACGTCAACAGTGAAGATGCGACTCCTCTGTCCAGTGTCTTTTCTTTTTATTGGCCAGTCTGAGATATATCTTTTTCTTTGCAACTCTGCCTAGAAGGGCCAGCATCCCGGAGTCGCCTCTTCACTGTTGACGTTGAGACTGGTGTTTTGCTGGTACTATTTAATGAAGCTGCCAGTTGAGGACTTGTGAGGCGTCTGTTTCTCAAACTAGACACTCTAATGCACTTGTCCTCTTGCTCAGTTGTGCACCGGGGCCTCCCACTCCTCTTTCTATTCTGGTTAGAGTTTTCCCTGTTCTGTGAACGGAGTAGTACACCACGATGTATGAGATCTTCAGTTTCTTGGCAATTTCTCGCATGGAAAAGCCCAAGAATAGCTAACACAACGTGCCATTGGAACACAGGAGTGATGGTTTCTGATAATGGGCCTCTGTACGCCTATGTAGATATTCATGTTTTTTTTTTTATCAGCCGTTTCCAGCTACAATAGTAATTTACAACATTAACAATGTCTACACTGTATTTCTGATCCATTTGAAGTTGAATGAACAGAAAATTAGCTTTTCTTTCAAAAACAAGGACATTTCTAAGTGACCCCAAACTTCTGAACGGTAGTGTACATTCACCAACTGACACCCGCCTGATTGACTGATGATTAGCTAAACAATGTTTTTATTTTTATTTTACATGTAATGTTTTTCTCCATATTTGGTCTCCCTGATAAACTACCCAGGAAAGGGCTGAAAATATCCCATATTAATATACACTGCTCAAAAAAATAAAGGAAACACTAAAATAACACATCCTAGATCTGAATGAATGAAATATTCTTATTAAATACTTTTTTCTTTACATAGTTGAATGTGCTGACAACAAAATCACACAAAAATTATCAATGTAAATCAAATTTATCAACCCATGGAGGTCTGGATTTGGAGTCACACTCAAAATTAAAGTGGAAAACCACACGACAGGCTGATCCAACTTTGATGTAATGTCCTTAAAACAAGTCAAAATGAGGCTCAGTAGTGTGTGTGGCCTCCACGTGCCTGTATGACCTTCCTACAACGCCTGGGCATGCTCCTGATGAGGTGGCGGATGGTCTCCTGAGGGATCTCCTCCCAGACCTGGACTAAAGCATCCGCCAACTCCTGGACAGTCTGTGGTGCAACGTGGCGTTGGTGGATGGAGCGAGACATGAGCGAGACATGATGTCCCAGATGTGCTCAATTGGATTCAGGTCTGGGGAACGGGCGGGCCAGTCCATAGCATCAATGCCTTCCTCTTGCAGGAACTGCTGACACACTCCAGCCACATGAGGTCTAGCATTGTCTTGCATTAGGAGGAATCCAGGGCCAACCGCACCAGCATATGGTCTCACAAGGGGTCTGAGGATCTCATCTCGGTACCTAATGGCAGTCAGGCTACCTCTGGCGAGCACATGGAGGGCTGTGCGGCCCCCCAAAGAAATGCCACCCCACACCATGACTGACCCACCGCCAAACCGGTCATGCTGGAGGATGTTGCAGGCAGCAGAACGTTCTCCATGGCGTCTCCAGACTCTGTCACGTCTGTCACATGTGCTCAGTGTGAACCTGCTTTCATCTGTGAAGAGCACAGGGCACCAGTGGCGAATTTGCCAATCTTGGTGTTCTCTGGCAAATGCCAAACGTCCTGCACGGTGTTGGGCTGTAAGCACAACCCCCACCTGTGGATGTCGGGCCCTCATACCACCCTCATGGCAGTGCTCCCCCTGCTCCTCCTTGCACAAAGGCGGAGGTAGCGGTCCTGCTGCTGGGTTGTTGCCCTCCTACGGCCTCCTCCACGTCTCCTGATGTACTGGCCTGTCTCCTGGTAGCGCCTCCATGCTCTGGACACTACGCTGACAGACACAGCAAACCTTCTTGCCACAGCTCGCATTGATGTGCCATCCTGGATGAGCTGCACTACCTGAGCCACTTGTGTGGATTGTAGACTCCATCTCATGCTACCACTAGAGTGAAAGCACCGCCAGCATTCAAAAGTGACCAAAACATCAGCCAGGAAGCATAGGAACTGAGAAGTGGTCTGTGGTCACCACCTGCAGAACCATTCCTTTATTGGGGGTGTCTTGCTAATTGCCTATAATTTCCACCTGTTGTCTATTCCATTTTGCACAACAGCATGTGAAATTTATTGTCAATCAGTGTTGCTTCCTAAGTGGACAGTTTGATTTCACAGAAGTGTGATTGACTTGGAGTTACATTGTGTTGTTTAAGTGTTCCCTTTATTTTTTTGAGCAGTGTATGTAGACTTAGAAATAAGGTTCATGAAATCAATAACTTGATGACATCAGATAACATTCATATATTAGCCATTTCTGAGACTCACTGAGCTCATTAACATGATGATACATCTGTAGCAATACAAGGATATAGCATCTATAGAAGAGACAGAAATGCTTATGGGGGAGGTGTTACTGTATATATTCAGAGCCATATCCCTGTAATGCTTATGGGGGAGGTGTTACTGTATATATTCAGAGCCATATCCCTGTAATGCTTATGGGGGAGGTGTTGCTGTATATATTCAGAGCCATATCCCTGTAATGCTTATGGGGGAGGTGTTACTGTATATATTCAGAGCCATATCCCTGTAATGCATATGGGGGAGGTGTTGCTGTATATATTCAGAGCCATATCCCTGTAATGCTTATGGGGGAGGTGTTGCTGTATATATTCAGAGCCATATCCCTGTAATGCTTATGGGGGAGGTGTTGCTGTATATATTCAGAGCCATATCCCTGTAATGCTTATGGGGGAGGTGTTGCTGTATATATTCAGAGCCATATCCCTGTAATGCTTATGGGGGAGGTGTGGCTGTATATATTCAGAGCCATATCCCTGTAATGCTTATGGGGGAGGTGTTACTGTATATATTCAGAGCCATATCCCTGTAATGTTTATGGGGGAGGTGTTGCTGTATATATTCAGAGCCATATCCCTGTAATGCTTATGGGGGAGGTGTTGCTGTATATATTCAGAGCCATATCCCTGTAATGCTTATGGGGGAGGTGTTGCTGTATATATTCATATCCCTGTAATGCTTATGGGGGAGGTGTTACTGTATATATTCAGAGCCATATCCCTGTAATGCTTATGGGGGAGGTGTTGCTGTATATATTCAGAGCCATATCCCTGTAATGTTTATGGGGGAGGTGTTGCTGTATATATTCAGAGCCATATCCCTGTAATGCTTATGGGGGAGGTGTTACTGTATATATTCAGAGCCATATCCCTGTAATGCTTATGGGGGAGGTGTTGCTGTATATATTCAGAGCCATATCCCTGTAATGCTTATGGGGGAGGTGTTACTGTATATATTCAGAGCCATATCCCTGTAATGCTTATGGGGGAGGTGTTACTGTATATATTCAGAGCCATATCCCTGTAATGCTTATGGGGGAGGTGTTACTGTATATATTCAGAGCCATATCCCTGTAATGCTTATGGGGGAGGTGTTACTGTATATATTCAGAGCCATATCCCTGTAATGCTTATGGGGGAGGTATTACTGTATATATTCAGAGCCATATCCCTGTAATGCTTATGGGGGAGGTGTTGCTGTATATATTCAGAGCCATATCCCTGTAATGCTTATGGGGGAGGTGTTACTGTATATATTCAGAGCCATATCCCTGTAATGCTTATGGGGGAGGTGTTACTGTATATATTCAGAGCCATATCCCTGTAATGCTTATGGGGGAGGTGTTACTATATATATTCAGAGCCATATCCCTGTAATGCTTATGGGGGAGGTGTTACTGTATATATTCAGAGCCATATCCCTGTAATGCTTATGGGGGAGGTGTTACTGTATATATTCAGAGCCATATCCCTGTAATGCTTATGGGGGAGGTGTTGCTGTATATATTCAGAGCCATATCCCTGTAATGCTTATGGGGGAGGTGTTGCTGTATATATTCAGAGCCATATCCCTGTAATGCTTATGGGGGAGGTGTTGCTGTATATATATTCAGAGCCATATCCCTGTAATGCTTATGGGGGAGGTGTTACTGTATATATTCAGAGCCATATCCCTGTAATGCTTATGGGGGAGGTGTTACTGTATATATTCAGAGCCATATCCCTGTAATGCTTATGGGGGAGGTGTTACTGTATATATTCAGAGCCATATCCCTGTAATGCTTATGGGGGAGGTGTTACTGTATATATTCAGAGCCATATCCCTGTAATGCTTATGGGGGAGGTGTTACTGTATATATTCAGAGCCATATCCCTGTAATGCTTATGGGGGAGGTGTTACTGTATATATTCAGAGCCATATCCCTGTAATGCTTATGGGGGAGGTGTTGCTGTATATATTCAGAGCCATATCGGTGTAATACTTAGAGAAGATCTCATGTCAAGTGTTATTGAAGTGTTGTGGTTGCAGGTTCACTTGGCACATCTAAAGCCTTTTCTTTTGGGGTGTTGCTATAGGCCACCAAGTGCTAACAGTCAGTATCTAAATAATGTGTGTGTGCAACCTTTGATAGTGTGAATTAATTAAATGTTATTTTCGTGTCAAATCGCCAATTGGCAACACATCCCTTATGGGATTAATTGACACATAAACAAATATTACAATAATTCACTGTGGTAATAAAATGATAATTCTGTAGTGACCATAATATTGTGACAAAAAAACAAAAAAAAAGCCAAAAGTTGGGCCTAAAGTAATTTTTAAGAGATCATACATGTTTTCTCAGGACTCCTTTGTTGAAGATGTAAAACCTGTTTTGGTCTGATGTGTTGATGAGGAAGTGAATCCAGATGCAGCGCTGGAAGTAGAAAACAGATTTGAAAAACCAAACTGATTTGAGCCAGTGTGAACAGGGCTTTAGAGCTCTTTGGATTGATTGGATTGGATTTGGATTGATTGGATTGGATTTGGATTGATTGGATTGGATTTGGATTGATTGGATTGGATTTGGATGGATTGGATTGGATTTGGATTGATTGGATTGGATTTGGATTGATTGGATTGGATTTGGATTGATTGGATTGGATTTGGATGGATTGATTGATTGGATTTGGATTGATTGGATTGGATTTGGATTGATTGATTGGATTTGGATTGATTGATTGATTAAAAACACGGGTCAAAGAAATGATGCGGACAAGTCACAGCTGATTGGTTGGTTGAACATACTGTAAATTGAAAAATGTAATAAAATAAAAAAATGATATTACCAAACCAAGAAATGAAAACACAATGGAAAAATACCTTAAATGATATCATGGGCAGAAAACTAAATGAATCTCCATCGTTCATTGAAGTTGATGGGTCATTTATAACAAAGCATTTTGATAATCATTTAAAGGACTATTTCACTGGTAAAGTGGAAAAAACTCAAAGTGAAATGACAACATTGAACCATCAAAAACATTTATTTGTAAAAAATCTAATAAAAGAGAAGGATTGTTGTTTTGAATTTGGTTAAGTTAGTGAGGGTGTACAACTATTCTTATCTATCGATAATGATAAGCCACCAGGTATAGACAACCTTGATGGTAAACTATTGAGAATGGTAGCAGACTGTATTGCCACCAGGTATAGACAACCTAGATGGTAAACTATTGAGAATGGTAGCAGACTGTATTACCACCAGGTAGAGACAACCTAGATGGTAAACTATTGAGAATGGTAGCAGACTGTATTACCACCAGGTATAGTGAGGGGGGGTGGGGTATGGTGGGGTATGATGGGGTATGGTGGGGTATGATGGGGTATGGTGGGGTATGGTGGGGTATGGTGGGATATGGTGGGATATGATGGGATATGGTGAGGGGGGGTGGGGTATGGTGAGGGGGGTGGGGTATGATGGGGTATGGTGGGGTATGGTGGGGTATGGTGGGATATGGTGGGATATGGTGAGGGGGGGTGGGGTATGGTGAGGGGGGTGGGGTATGGTGGGGTATGGTGAGGGGGGTGGGATATGGTGGGGTATGGTGGGGTATGGTGAGGTATGATGGGGTATGGTGGGGTATGATGGGGTATGGTGGGGTATGGTGGGATATGGTGAGGGGGGGTGGGGTATGGTGAGGGGGGTGGGGTATGGTGGGGTATGATGGGGTATGGTGGGGTATGGTGGGATATGGTGGGGTATGGTGGGATATGGTGAGGGGGGGTGGGGTATGGTGAGGGGGGTGGGGTATGGTGGGGTATGGTGAGGGGGGGTGGGGTATGGTGAGGGGGGTGGGATATGGTGGGGTATGGTGGGGTATGGTGAGGTACGGTGGGGTATGGTGGGGTACGGTGGGATATGGTGAGGGGGGGTGGGGTATGGTGAGGGGGGTGGGGTATGGTGGGGTATGGTGAGGGGGGGTGGGGTATGGTGAGGGGGGTGGGGTATGGTGGGGTATGGTGGGGTATGGTGGGGTACGGTGGGGTATGGTGGGGTACGGTGGTTGTATGGTGGGGTATGGTGGAGTACGGTGGGGTACGGTGATGTACGGTGGGGTACGGTGGGGTACGGTGGGGTATGGTGGATGTACGGTGGGATATGGTGAGGGGGGGTGGGGTATGGTGAGGGGGGTGGGGTATGATGGGGTATGATGGGGTATGATGGGGTATGGTGGGGTATGGTGGGGTATGGTGGGATATGATGGGGTATGGTGGGATATGGTGAGGGGGGGTGGGGTATGGTGAGGGGGGTGGGTATAGTGGGGTATGGTGAGGGGGGGTGGGGTATGGTGGGGGCAAAGGACCGGTCCCTATCTCTTAAAGGCCCCTAGGATCCATGCGTACCGGGTTGGTCTGCCAGTCACTAGGATGACAACCCAACTTGGGATGAGGGGAGGTTTTGTATCTCATTATGGTAAACGGTGAAATAAGTACAGCCAGTTATAAGTGTAATGGCCTAGCAGATAATAAGAAAAGACAATCAGTATTTCCCTGGCTAAAAGAAAAGGAATATAATATCTATTGTTGCCAGGAAACTCAGATGAAGTTGGGTGGAAAAATGACTGGGGGGGGGGGGGGATATATTTCTCCAATGGGCAAAGAAACTGAAAAAGGAAGTGATGATATTAATTAACGGTCATTTTGATCCGCAAACTGCTCAAACAGATCTGTGAGGAAGCTGGATCCATCTAAATATGTTATTGGACCATAAAACAGATTTGGTTTATTAATCTATACGGTCTAAATAATGATAATCTGTCGTTCTGAACAAGACAGTTAACCCACTGTTCCCCGGTAGGCCGTCATTGTAAATAAGAATGTGTTCTTTACTGACTTGCCTGGTTAAATACATCTCATGGAACAGCGAGGACTATGAGGGAACACGCACAAACGCCATGTTTTAGTTGATTGTTTGTATTATTGTTTGTTTTAGTTGTACTGTTTGTACATAGTTGTATTTTAAATGTGACTGTCCACGTCTAGCAGGTTGCTGAAGCTCGTCATGTTCAGTGTTTTTTGTGGACCCCCAGGGGGAATAGTCACTGCCTCTGAAAAAGCTAATGGGGATCCAAAGAAACAAATACATATTTTTTTTTCTAGTTTCACAGCCTTGCACCGTATGTGTGTGTGTGTGAGTAAGTGTGTGTCTAAGTGTGTGTGTGGTTATCACGTTAACAGGGCAGGTAGTGTGACAGAGCGCTCAACTCACCAGGGTCCAAAATGTCAGAGAAGGCAAAGTGTGTGTGGGTGTTAGGGTGTGTTGTGATTCTGAGGTTAACAGAAGTGTATATGTGTGTGTGTGTGTGTGTGTGTATGTATGTGTGTGTGTGTGTGTGTATATGTGTGCGTGTATATGTGTATATACACGTTATCTGTGTCACTTTAAAGGGTGATGAAGTGCCAAAGCCAGAAATCACACACACTACCTCTCGCCACGCTACCTCTCGCCACGCTACCTCTCGCCACGCTGTCTCTCGCCACGCTGTCTCTCGCCACGCTGTCTCTCGCCACGCTACCTCTCGCCACGCTGTCTCTCGCCACGCTACCTCTCGCCACGCTACCTCTCGCCACGCTGTCTCTCGCCACGCTGTCTCTCGCCACGCTGTCTCTCGCCACGCTACCTCTCGCCACGCTACCTCTCGCCACGCTACCTCTCGCCACGCTGTCTTTCGCCACGCTGTCTCTCGCCACGCTACCTCTCGCCACGCTGTCTCTCGCCACGCTGTCTCTCGCCACGCTGTCTCTCGCCACGCTGTCTCTCGCCACGCTACCTCTCGCCACGCTACCTCTCGCCACGCTGTCTCTCGCCACGCTACCTCTCGCCACGCTGTCTCTCGCCACGCTACCTCTCGCCACGCTACCTCTCGCCACGCTACCTCTCGCCACGCTGTCTCTCGCCACGCTGTCTCTCGCCACGCTACCTCTAGCCACACTACCTCTCGCCACACTGTCTCTCGCCACGCTACCTCTCGCCACGCTGTCTCTCGCCACGCTGTCTCTCGCCACGCTGCCTCTCGCCACGCTGCCTCTCGCCACGCTGCCTCTCGCCACGCTGCCTCTCGCCACGCTGTCTCTCGCCACGCTGTCTCTCGCCACGCTGTCTCTCGCCACGCTGTCTCTCGCCACGCTGTCTCTCGCCCCGTTGTCTCTCGCCACGCTGTCTCTCGCCACACTACCTCTCGCCACGCTGTCTCTCGCCACACTACCTCTCGCCACGCTGTCTCTCGCCACGCTGTCTCTCGCCACGCTGTCTCTCGCCACACTACCTCTCGCCACGCTGTCTCTCGCAACGCTGTCTCTCGCCACGCTACCTCTCGCCACGCTGTCTCTCGCCACGCTACCTCTCGCCACGCTACCTCTCGCCACGCTGTCTCTCGCCACGCTGTCTCTCGCCACGCTGTCTCTCGCCACGCTGTCTCTCACCACGCTATCTCTCGCCACTTCGAGTCTCACAGCGAGAGGAAGTCTATTTCTACCGAGTGTACGTGTGGTCCGTGTAAGGCCTTGCGTACTCGGGTTCAGATCAACTACATCTTTACTCAGTTCTACTGAGAAGCTTCTTGATCTCCCTGAAAAAACTCATGGCCCTATTCCCGACGTCTATCTTTCTGCATAACCAAATAACATTCAGATCAGACACCCATATATATACCCCGCAAGACATGTCACCAGGGGTCTCTTCACAGTCCCCCAAGTCCAAAACTAATTCACGGCTATGAAAAAGTATTATACAGAGTCATGATCATGAAACTGAGGTCCTGACTCTGTATTTCATCTGGGGAAGGGTCATGAGGTCCTGACTCTGTATTTCATCTGGGGAAGGGTCATGAGGTCCTGACTCTGTATTTCATCTGGGGAAGGGTCATGAGGTCCTGACTCTGTATTTCATCTGGGGAAGGGTCATGAGGTCCTGACTCTGTAGTTCATCTGGGGAAGGGTCATGAGGTCCTGAGTCTGTAGTTCATCTGGGGAAGGGTCATGCGGTCCTGACTCTGTAGTTCATCTGGGGAAGGGTCATGAGGTCCTGACTCTGTAGTTCATCTGGGGAAGGGTCATGAGGTCCTGACTCTGTAGTTCATCTGGGGAAGGGTCATGCGGTCCTGACTCTGTAGTTCATCTGGGGAAGGGTCATGAGGTCCTGACTCTGTAGTTCATCTGGGGAAGGGTCATGAGGTCCTGACTCTGTATTTCATCTGGGGAAGGGTCATGAGGTCCTGACTCTGTAGTTCATCTGGGGAAGGGTCATGCGGTCCTGACTCTGTAGTTCATCTGGGGAAGGGTCATGAGGTCCTGACTCTGTAGTTCATCTGGGGAAGGGTCATGAGGTCCTGACTCTGTAGTTCATCTGGGGAAGGGTCATGAGGTCCTGACTCTGTAGTTCATCTGGGGAAGGGTCATGAGGTCCTGACTCTGTAGTTCATCTGGGGAAGGGTCATGCGGTCCTGACTCTGTAGTTCATCTGGGGAAGGGTCATGAGGTCCTGACTCTGTAGTTCATCTGGGGAAGGGTCATGAAGGTCCTGACTCTGTAGTTCATCTGGTGAAGGGTCATGAAGTCACAGCCTATTTGCACAATGTACTGACTATAATGATTTAATCCAACTAAATGTTGTTTAAATGCTGAGCGCTTTATGTCCCTAGCAGCCTATTGTGTCTCACTCCCAAAAGCTTTACAATGTATTTCTTTGTAGACTTCAGCCTTGAAACAACTGAAATAATCCAGCCTAAATAATTCATTTAGTTCCTTCTTAGACTCCCTGTCTGGCTCCTGACCTATTTAGAGTGTTAATGTGCTGTTTAATATGACATGTATCCTATTCAGAGTGTTAATATGCTGTTTAATATGACATGTATCCTATTCAGAGTGTTAATATGCTGTTTAATATGACATGTATCCTATTCAGAGTGTTAATATGCTGTGTGTCCTATTCAGAGTGTTAATATGCTGTTTAATATGACATGTATCCTATTCAGAGTGTTAATATACTGCTTAATATGACATGTGTCCTATTCAGAGTGTTAATATGACATGTATCCTATTCAGAGTGTTAATATGCTGTTTAATATGACATGTATCCTATTCAGAGTGTTAATATGCTGTTTAATATGACATGTATCCTATTCAGAGTGTTAATATGCTGTTTAATATGACATGTATCCTATTCAGAGTGTTAATATGCTGTGTGTCCTATTCAGAGTGTTAATATGCTGTTTAATATGACATGTATCCTATTCAGAGTGTTAATATGCTGTTTAATATGACATGTATCCTATTCAGAGTGTTAATATGCTGTTTAATATGACATGTATCCTATTCAGAGTGTTAATATGCTGTTTAATATGACATGTGTCCTATTCAGAGTGTTAATATGCTGTTTAATATGACATGTGTCCTATTCAGAGTGTTAATATGACATGTGTCCTATTCAGAGTGTTAATATGACATGTATCCTATTCAGAGTGTTAATATGACATGTGTCCTATTCAGAGTGTTAATATGCTGTTTAATATGACATGTATCCTATTCAGAGTGTTAATATGCTGTTTAATATGACATGTATCCTATTCAGAGTGTTAATATGCTGTTTAATATGACATGTATCCTATTCAGAGTGTTAATATGCTGTTTAATATGACATGTATCCTAGTCAGAGTGTTAATATACTGCTTAATATGACATGTATCCTATTCAGAGTGTTAATATGACATGTGTCCTATTCAGAGTGTTGATATGACATGTGTCCTATTCAGAGTGTTAATATGACATGTGTCCTATTCAGAGTGTTAATATGACATGTATCCTATTCAGAGTGTTAATATGCTGTTTAATATGACATGTATCCTAGTCAGAGTGTTAATATACTGCTTAATATGACATGTATCCTAGTCAGAGTGTTAATATGCTGTTTAATATGACATGTATCCTAGTCAGAGTGTTAATATACTGCTTAATATGACATGTGTCCTATTCAGAGTGTTAATATGACATGTATCCTATTCAGAGTGTTAATATGCTGTTTAATATGACATGTATCCTATTCAGAGTGTTAATATACTGTTTAATATGACATGTATCCTATTCAGAGTGTTAATATACTGTTTAATATGACATGTATCCTATTCAGAGTGTTAATATACTGCTTAATATGACATGTATCCTAGTCAGAGTGTTAATATACTGCTTAATATGACATGTGTCCTATTCAGAGTGTTAATATGACATGTATCCTATTCAGAGTGTTAATATACTGCTTAATATGACATGTATCCTATTCAGAGTGTTAATATACTGTTTAATATGACATGTATCCTATTCAGAGTGTTAATATACTGTTTAATATGACATGTATCCTATTCAGAGTGTTAATATGCTGTTTAATATGACATGTATTCTATTCAGAGTGTTAATGTGCTGTTTAATATGACATGTATCCTAGTCAGAGTGTTAATATGCTGTTTAATATGACATGTATCCTATTCAGAGTGTTAATATGCTGTTTAATATGACATGTATTCTATTCAGAGTGTTAATGTGCTGTTTAATATGACATGTATCCTAGTCAGAGTGTTAATATGCTGTTTAATATGACATGTATCCTATTCAGAGTGTTAATATGCTGTTTAATATGACATGTATCCTAGTCAGAGTGTTAATATGCTGTTTAATATGACATGTATCCTATTCAGAGTGTTAATATGCTGTTTAATATGACATGTATCCTAGTCAGAGTGTTAATATGCTGTTTAATATGACATGTATCCTATTCAGAGTGTTAATATGCTGTTTAATATGACATGTAGTCTATTCAGAGTGTTAATATGCTGTTTATTATGACATGTAGTCTATTTGAAATTATGTGCATTTCTTACATTCACCTTGTCATGTTTATTCAAATACTGCTGTGTACTGTCCTGTCCTGCTGGGTACTGACCTGTCCTGCTGTGTACTGACCTGTCCTGCTGGGTACTGTCCTCTGTATGCTGTGAGACTCATTTTCTGACTGCATGACGCCAGTCAATTTCAAATAGGCTATACATCGTCTGTCTCATCACGATTTTGCCACCATCGAAGATGGCTGTCGATTATCGTCAACAGAAGATGCAATTGTAATACCACCCGACGCCTCACTGAGCCAGGCCTTATGTATTTACCCAGGCAAGTCAGTTAAGAACAAATTCTTATTTACAATGACGGCCTACCGGGGCACAGTGGGTTAACTGCCTTGTTCAGTCAGCTCTGGGATTTTATCTAGCAACCTTTCGGTTACTGGCCCAACGCTCTAACCACTAGGCTACCTGCCCAACGCTCTAACCACTAGGCTACCTGCCCAACGCTCTAACCACTAGGCTACCTGCCCAACGCTCTAACCACTAGGCTACCTGCCCAACGCTCTAACCACTAGGCTACCTGCCCAACGCTCTAACCACTAGGCTACCTGCCCAACGCTCTAACCATTAGGCTACCTGCCCAACGCTCTAACCACTAGGCTACCTGCCCAACGCTCTAACCACTAGGCTACCTGCCCAACGCTCTAACCACTAGGCTACCTGCTGGTTACTGGCCCAACGCTCTAACCACTAGGCTACCTGCCCAACGCTCTAACCACTAGGCTACCTGGTGGTTACTAGCCCAACGCTCTAACCACTAGGCTACCTGCTGGTTACTGGCCCAACACTCAAACTACTAGGCTACCTGCTGGTTACTAGCCCAACGCTCTAACCACTAGGCTACCTGCTGGTTACTAGCCCAACGCTCTAACCACTAGGCTACCTGCTGGTTACTGGCCCAACGCTCTAACCACTTGGCTACCTGCTGGTTACTGGCCCAACGCTCTAACCACTAGGCTACCTGCTGGTTACTGGCCCAACGCTCTAACCACTAGGCTACCTGCTGGTTACTGGCCCAACGCTCTAACCACTAGGCTACCTGCTGGTTACTGGCCCAACGCTCTAACCACTAGGCTACCTGCTGGTTACTGGCCCAACGCTCTAACCACTAGGCTACCTGCTGGTTACTGGCCCAACGCTCTAACCACTAGGCTACCTGCTGGTTACTGGCCCAACGCTCTAACCACTAGGCTACCTGCTGGTTACTGGCCCAACGCTCTAACCACTAGGCTACCTGCTGGTTACTGGCCCAACGCTCTAACCACTAGGCTACCTGCTGGTTACTGGCCCAACGCTCTAACCACTAGGCTACCTGCTGGTTACTGGCCCAACGCTCTAACCACTAGGCTACCTGCTGGTTACTGGCCCAACGCTCTAACCACTAGGCTACCTGCTGGTTACTGGCCCAACACTCAAACTACTAGGCTACCTGCTGGTTACTGGCCCAACGCTCTAACCACTAGGCTACCTGCTGGTTACTAGCCCAACGCTCTAACCACTAGGCTACCTGCTGGTTACTGGCCCAACGCTCTAACCACTAGGCTACCTGCTGGTTACTGGCCCAACACTCTAACCACTAGGCTACCTGCTGGTTACTGGCCCAACGCTCTAACCACTAGGCTACCTGCTGGTTACTGGCCCAACGCTCTAACCACTAGGCTACCTGCTGGTTACTGGCCCAACGCTCTAACCACTAGGCTACCTGCTGGTTACTGGCCCAACGCTCTAACCACTAGGCTACCTGCTGGTTACTGGCCCAACGCTCTAACCACTAGGCTACCTGCTGGTTACTGGCCCAACGCTCTAACCACTAGGCTACCTGCTGGTTACTGGCCCAACGCTCTAACCACTAGGCTACCTGCTGGTTACTGGCCCAACGCTCTAACCACTAGGCTACCTGCTGGTTACTGGCCCAACGCTCTAACCACTAGGCTACCTGCTGGTTACTGGCCCAACGCTCTAACCACTAGGCTACCTGCTGGTTACTGGCCCAACGCTCTAACCACTAGGCTACCTGCTGGTTACTGGCCCAACGCTCTAACCACTAGGCTACCTGCTGGTTACTGGCCCAACGCTCTAACCACTAGGCTACCTGCTGGTTACTGGCCCAACGCTCTAACCACTAGGTTACCTGCTGGTTACTGGCCCAACGCTCTAACCACTAGGTTACCTGCTGCCCTTAGACAGTGCACACACACAGTAAGCCAGCACACGCCCACACTGTTCAAGGCAAGTACGCAGATGTCATTATGATGTCAGAGATTCTTATTATTTGATGTCATGATGATGTCAGAGGTAATTATTATATATATCTTTAAATGTTTTATTAATGTTTTAGGATTTATTTGTAGTTTTTCCCATTTTAATTAAAAAAATAATATATATTCTAAGGTTGGATCAGCTTTAATAATATTGTGGATTGATTGTTGCTTCCATCAATGTATTTGTCTGCATCATTTCCAATCCCCCATATATTTTTTGCGGTAAATATAAACATTCATACATATACACATACACTCTTTTTATAGAATATACCTTTATTATTCCCCAAACCCTACCACCCTTCCCCCAATTGGAGTAAACTAATAAACAATAACACTTAGGCTTCTACCTTCAGTTTATACATCTTATACTCATTTTACAGACACAATCTATTTTATAAAAGTTATATTTTATTTGTTTTGAGTCCTGGCCTTCCTCTATTTCTGATGTCCATCCAGTTTCCATTTTTATTTGTAACTGTGCTATTTCACGAAAAGTTCTGAACCTATATACATTTTACAGACCCCGTATGCTTTACATGTGTTATCTTGTTGTTATTAGTCCCACCCTTCAGCTCCATTCAATCCCTCCCATCTATCTCTCAACACCATCCATATTGGATTTCTATTTGCCATATATTTTTCAACTGTGCTGTGATGCTTCACAAAAGTACTGAACCTTTCTATTCTCATAGTTTCTACAGATTGTAAATTAAAAATAAACATTTTTGCTAAAATAATTTATATCATTGATCGATTGACTATGACTTTTCAAATCACCCAGTATTGCTATCTGAAGCGTTAGTTAAATGTTGCAATTCTTCATGGACCTGTGACCAAAAACGAGCTACTTATGTATGGACAGTACCAAAATAAATGATCTAATGACTCTGCCTCCTCACAGCAGAATCTGCAGAGCTGGGAAGGTTGTGTCCGCCATGTAAATAACATTCTATTGGTTGCAAGAATTATTTAAATTGAAAATGATAAGTTTTGAATCTGGTGTCGCTTTGTGTGTCGATTCATGAACTATGTGCCATGGAATCGGTACAACTATTTTGCAATTTATTTGGCACAGCTGTCAATTTTTTTGGTCCTTAAATGAAACTGGTATATATTTTTATTTATCACAACTTTCTTTAACCATTTATGGTCTTTAATGCAAGGCCGACAGACAAGTTCCTTACTTTTTCCCCCTTCTACTTACGTCTTCCATTTTTGTGGTAATGCTGCAATTAGTTGGTTGTAATTTTGGGTAGAACGGACATTTCCATATGTCTGTGTTAGTTGCATGTGTGACATAACTCCACCAGTCCTATTTATGATATCATTCACAAAAATTATACCTTTTTTTTAAACATTTTATCAAAAAATAGTTTAGTATATTTATTATTATTTCAATTAGTATATTTGAGTTTAACCACAATAGTTGTTGTTTTATTTGCTATGTCTTTTGTGGTGGATTAAATTGAAATTGAAACCAACTTTCTATGGCTTGTTAAAAAAGAATTATATTTTGGAGATTACTTTGTTTTCAAACAACCGAAAGTGAGAGGTTGTAATCTGAATTAAGGGGAAAAAGGCCATTCTTGAACATGGGGTGAGACATTCTTATTAATTTGCTAGAGAACCAGTTCAGATTTAAGTATAACTTTTCTATGACTGAATCCTTTAGTGAGGGTCTAATGATTTCATATTTAATCATTTCTGCCCTCCGAATTCATATTCATTATATAATTAGGCCTTTTTAATTTTGCCTGGCTTGCCATTCCAAATAAAATTGAATATTTTTTGCTCACATAATTTAAAAAACAGGTCACTAGGTGTAGGCAAAACCATAAGAAAATAGCTAAACTGTGATCTGACTAAAGAGTTCATCAGGGTAAACTGTAATCTGACTAAATCAGGGTGATTTGTCCACTAATAGACAGGTATTTTCCTTTCCATGGTAGCAAGATCTTATCTATTTTTGCTAACTTTCTATTAAAATGTATTGGAGTGAGATAATTTCTTTCTTTCGGGATATGAATACTGAGTATGTCCACATCCTCATCAGACCAATTTATTGGTAAACTACACGGTAATGTAAAAGTTGCATTTTTTATTGCTCCAATATGTAATATAGTACATTTATCATAATTTGGTTGTTATCCAGAGAGGTTAGAAAAAGTATCTAGGTCCTCTATGAGGCTGTGGAGGGATTCTAATTGTGGTTTTAAAAGAAAACATGAATCAGCGTACAATGTTTTTAAGCCACAGATTTCTAATTCCTTAATATTATTGTTGGATTTAATTTTAATAGCTAACATGGCCATAATAAAAAGATATGCCGATAATGGACAACTTTGTTTTGCTCCTCTTGACAGTTTAAAACTTTCTGAGATGTAGCCAGAGGTCATTATTATTATTAGATGTCATTATTATGTCAGAGGTCATTAATATTATTAGATGACATTATTATGTCAGAGGTCATTATTCTGACCTGGTGTGCTAGGCGTGTGTTTTTAACTTCTTATGGCTGGGGGCAGTATTGAGTAGCTTGGATGAATAAGGTGCCCAGAGTAAACTGCCTGCTACTCAGGCCCAGAAGCTAAGATATGCATAGTATTAATATATTTGGATAGAAAACACTCTGAATTTTCTAAAACTGTTTGAATGATGTCTGTGAGTATAACAGAACTCATATGGCAGGCAAAAACCTGAGAAAAAATCCAACCAGGAAGTGGGAAATCTGAGGTTTGTAGTTTTTCAACTCTTTGCCTATCAAATATACAGTGTCTATGGGGTCATATTGCACTTCCTAATGCTTCCACTAGATGTCACCAGTCTTTAGAACCTTGTTTCAGGCTTCTACTGTGAAGGATAAGGGAATGAGAGCTGATTGAGTCAGGGGTCTGGCAGAGTGCCACGAGCTCAGTCAGGCGCACCCCCGTGAGAGTTAGCTGTGTTCCATTGTATTTCTACAGACAAAGGAATTCTCCGGTTGAAACATTATTGAAGATTTATGTTAAAAACATCCTAAAGATTGATTCTATACATCGTTTGACATGTTTCTACGAACTGTAATGGAATTTTTTGACTTTGTCTGGCCTGCGCGTCATGAATTTGGATTATTGAACTAAACGTGTGAACAAAAAGGAGGTATTTGGACATAAATTATGGACTTTATCGAACAAAACAAACATTTATTGTGGAACTGGGATTCCTGGGAGTGCATTCTGATGAAGATCATCAAAGGTAAGTGAATATTTATATTGCTATTTCTGACTTCTGTTGACTCCACAACATGGCGGGTATCTGTATGGCTTGTTTTTGTGTCTGAGCGCCGTACTCAGATTATTGCATGGTGTGCTTTTTCCGTAAAGTTTTTTGAAATCTGACACAGCGGTTGCATTAAGGAGAAGTTTATCTAAAGTTCCATGTTTAATACTTGTATCTTTTATCAATGTTTATTATGAGTATTTCTGTAAATTGATTTTTTTGCTCTCTGCAAAATCACCGGATGTTTTGGAGGCAAAACATTACTGAACATAACGCTCCAATGTAAACTAAGATTTTTGGATATAAATATGAACTTTATCGAACAAAACATACACGTATTGTGTAACATGAAGTCCTATGAGTGTCATCTGATGAAGATCATCAAAGGTTAGTGAATCATTTTATCTCTATTTCTGATTTTTGTGTCTCCTCTCTTCGGCTGGAAAAATGGCTGTGTTTTTCTGTGACTAGGTACTAACCTAACATAATCAGACGGTGTGCTTTCGTCGTAAAGCCTTTTTGAAATCGGACATTTTGGTGGGATTAACAACAAGTTTATCTTTAAAATCGTGTAAAATACTTGTATGTTTGAGGAATTTTAATTATGAGATTTCTGTTGTTTGAATTTGGCGACCTGCACTTTCACTGGCTGTTGTCAAGTCGATCCCGTTAACGGAATCTTAGCCTTAAGAAGTTTTAAACCAGAAGGCGGAATGACAGTAGTGTGTGAGGACAGGACAGACACAGGATCACCATGCAGGCAGAGAGCAGATTGCATGTTCCATCCTAGCACAAAGGAATACACAGAGAGAGAGAGAGAGAGCGAGAGAGAGCGACAGAGACAGAGAGACAGGGAGAGGGAGAGAGACAGAGAGACAGGAAGAGAGAGACAGGGAGAGAGAGAGCGAGAGACAGAGAGAGAGAGACAGGGAGAGAGAGAGAGAGAGAGAGAGAGAGAGAGACAGAGAGAGAGAGAGAGAGACAGAGAGACAGAGAGACAGAGAGACAGAGAGAGAGACAGAGAGACAGAGAGACAGAGAGACAGAGAGACAGAGAGACAGAGAGACAGAGAGACACAAACACACCCCACAGAGCCCCAGGACAACAGCACAATTAGACCCAACCAAATCATGAGAAAACAAAAATATAATTACTTGACACATTGGAAAGAATTAACAAAAAAACAGAGCAAACTAGAATGCTATTTGGCCCTAAACAGAGAGTACACAGTGGCAGAATACCTGACCACTGTGACTGACCCAAACTTAAGGAAAGCTTTGACTATGTACAGACTCAGTGAGCATAGCCTTGCTATTGAGAAAGGCCGCCGTAGGCAGACATGGCTCTCAAGAGAAGACAGGCTATGTGCACACTGCCCACAAAATGAGGTGGAAACTGAGCTGCACTTCCTAACCTCCTGCCCAATGTATGACCATATTAGAGACACATATTTCCCTCAGATTACACAGATCCACAAAGAATTCGAAAACAAATCCAATTTTGATAAACTCCCATATCTACTGGGTGAAATTCCACAGTGTGCCATCACAGCAGCAAGATTTGTGACCTGTTGCCACAAGAAAAGGGCAACCAGTGAAGAACAAACACCATTGTAAATACAACCCATATTTATGCTTATTTATTTTAACTTGTGTGCTTTAACCATTTGTACATTGTTACAACACTGTATATATATAATATGACATTTGTAATGTCTTTATCGTTTTGAAACTTCTGTATGTGTAATGTTTACTGTTAATTTGTATTGTTTGTTTCACTTTTGTGTATTGTCTACCTCACTTGCTTTGGCAATGTTAACACATGTTTCCCATGCCAATAAAGCCCCTTGAATTGAATTGAATTGAATTGAATTGAATTGAGAGAGAGAGAGAGAGAGAGAGAGAGAGAGAGAGAGAGAGAGAGAGAGAGAGAGAGAGAGAGAGAGAGAGAGAGAGAGAGAGAGAGAGAGAGATCTAGAGCAGCGTTATTAAAGTGATCTTAAACCCCCACAGCAACAGCACGCAAATGTGTGTGTGTGGTATCCATCAGGGTCCCTCAGGTTCAGACCTACTGTCAGATCCTGTTATAGCCAGGTGAACACACACACTTCCATTCAAATCAAAAGCTACTCATTAAATCCCTGTCTTTTTCTTATGACTGACAGACAAGGGATGTGGGGTTGACATAAATGTGACATAAAGGTGAATTAAATGGGCAATCTGCAATCTCCATTTCAGGACTTTT
The DNA here is from genome assembly GCF_016432855.1 of Salvelinus namaycush. Taxonomy (NCBI): domain Eukaryota; kingdom Metazoa; phylum Chordata; class Actinopteri; order Salmoniformes; family Salmonidae; genus Salvelinus; species Salvelinus namaycush. The sequence goes on from NW_024058832.1 coordinate 32,484, forward strand.
CAATTCATGATATCTATCCATTGATTCTTGAAGATAGAACTTCTAAGGGATCTCCATCTCCGCCCTTCGGCAAATCTGACCACGACGCCATCTTGCTCCTACCGTCTTATAAGCAGAAACTCAAACAGGATGTACCAGTGACTAGAACCATTCAGACCAATCGGAATCCACGCTTCAAGATTGTTTAGATCACGCGAACTGGGATAAGTTCCCGGTCAGCCTCAGAGAACAACATCGACCTATACAATCGACCTCACTCGGTGAGTGAGTTTATAAGAAAGTGCATTGGCGATGTTGTTGGCCACCATTGCTCCTGTTCCCAAGAAAGCAAAGATAACTGAACTAAATGACTATCGCCCCGTAGCACTCACTTCTGTCATCATGAAGTGCTTTGAGAGACTAGTCAAGGATCATATCACCTCCACCTTACCTGACACCCTGGACCCACTTCAGTTTGCATACCGCCCCAATACGTCCACAGACGATGTAATCACCATCACACTGCACACTACCCTATCCCATCTGGACAAGAAGAATACCTATGTAAGAATGCTGTTCACTGACTACAGCTCAGCATTCAACACCATAGTACCCTCCAAGCTCATCATCAAGCTGGAGGCCCTGGGTCTCGACCCCTTCCTGTGCAACTGGGTCCTGGACTTCCTGACGGGCCGCCCCCAGGTGGTAAAGGTAGGTAACAACACCTCCACTTTGCTGACCCTCAACACTGGGGCCCCACAAGGGTGCGTGCTCAGCCCCCTCCTGTACTCCCTGTTCACCCACGACTGCGTGGCCATGCACGCCTCCAGCTCAATCATCAAGTTTGCAGACAACACAACAGCAGTAGGCCTGATTAACAATAACGATGAGACAGCCTACAGGGAGGAGGTGAGGGCAATCGGAGTGTGGTGTCAGGAAAATAACCTCACTCTCAACGTCAGCAAAACAAAGGAGATGATCGTGGACTTCAGGAAACAGCAGAGGGACCGCAGTGGAGAAGGTGGAAAGTTTTAAGTTCCTCGGCGTACACATCATGGACAAACTGAAATGGTCCACCCACACAGACAAAATCAAATCAAATTGTATTAGTCACATGCGCCGAATACAACAGGTGTAGTAGACCTTACAGTGAAATTCTGACTTACAAGCCCTTAACGAACAATGCAGTTCAAATAAGAATAAGAAATAAAAGTAACAAGTCATTAAAGAGCAGCAGTAAAATAACAATAGCGAGACTATATACAGGTGTACTTCCTAACCTCCTGGCAAATGTATGACCATATTAGAGACACATATTTCCCTCAGATTACACAGATCCACAAAGAATTCCAAAACAAATCCAATGTAAACATATGTTTCCCATGCCAATAAAGCCCATGGAATTGAAATGAGAGGAGGGAGAGAAAGATAGAGAGAAAGAGGGTGGGAGAGAGGATAGAGGGAGAAAGAGGGGGGGGGTGGAGATGGAGAGAGGGGGGAGAGAGATGGAGAGAGAGAGGGGGGAGATGGAGAGAGGGGGGGGGGTGGAGAGAGAGGTGGGGGTGGAGAGAGAGGTGGGGGTGGAGAGAGAGGGGAGATGGAGAGAGGGGGGTGGGGAGAGAGGGGGAGATGGAGAGAGAGAGATTGGGGTTGGAGAGAGATGGGGAGAAAAACAGAGAAGTAAAGACAGAGAGACGGGGGTGGAGAGACAGGGGGGGTGGAGAGACAGGGGGGGTGGAGAGACAGGGGGAGATGGAGATGGGGGTGGAGAGAGAGGGGGAGATGGAGAGAGAGAGATGGGGAGAAAAACAGAGAAGTAAAGACAGAGAGACGGGAAGTTTCCAGGCGAGTGAGGAGTCATAAAGACGATGTAAAACTGATGCATAAAAGACAGAGGCACATTTACTACTGGAAGTCAGAAGGTACAGAGCTGCAGGATAGAGGTTTATAGACAGAGGAGAGGAGAGGAGAGGAGGAGAGGAGGTTATGGAGGAGAGAGGAGAGGAGAGGAGAGTAGGAGGGAGGAGAGGAGGTTATGGAGAAGAGAGGAGAGGAGGAGAGGAGAGAGGAGAGGAGGTTATGGAGAAGAGAGGAGAGGAGGAGAGGAGAGAGGAGAGGAGGTTATGGAGGAGATGAGAGGAGAGGAGATTATGGAGGAGAGAGGAGAGGAGGTTATGGAGAAGAGAGGAGAGGAGAGGAGAGGAGGAGAGGAGGTTATGGAGAAGAGGAGAGGAGAGTAGGAGAGAGGAGAGGAGGTTATGGAGAAGAGAGGAGAGGAGGTTATGGAGAAGAGAGGAGAGGGGGGGAGATGAGAGGAGATTATGGAGGAGATGAGAGGAGAGTAGGAGAGAGGAGAGGAGGTTATGGATAAGAGAGGAGAGTAGGAGAGAGGAGAGGGTTATGGAGGAGATGAGAGGAGATTATGCAGAAGAAGAGAGGAGAGTAGGAGAGAGGAGAGGAGATTATGGAGGAGATGACAGAAGAGTAGGAGAGAGGAGAGGAGGTTATGGAGGAGAAGACAGGAGAGGAGATTATGGAGGAGAAGAGAGGAGAGTAGAGTAGGAGAGAGGAGAGGAGGTTATGGAGGAGAACACAGGAGAGGAGATTATGGAGGAGAAGAGGGGAGAGGAGGTTATGGAGGAGATGAGAGGAGAGTAGAGTAGGAGAGAGGAGAGGAGGTTATGGAGGAGAAGACAGGAGAGGGGATTATGGAGGAGAAGAGAGGAGAGGAGAGTAGGAGAGAGGAGATTATGGAGTAGGAGAGAGGAGAGGAGGTTATGGAGGAGAAGAGAGGAGATTATGGAGGAGATTATGGAGGAGAATAGAGGAGAGGAGATTATGGAGGAGAAGAGAGGAGGTTATGGAAGAGAAGAGAGGAGATTATGGAGGAGATTATGGAGGAGAATAGAGGAGAGGAGATTATGGAGGAGAAGAGAGGAGGTTATGGAAGAGAAGAGAGGAGATTATGGAGGAGATTATGGAGGAGAATAGAAGAGAGGAGGTTATGGATGAGAAGAGAGGAGATTATGGAGGAGAAGAGAGGAGATTATGGAGGAGAAGAGAGGAGATTATGGAGGAGAAGAGAGGAGAGGAGGTTAGACCCCATCATAGCACTGAGACTGCACTTGTGAAGGTGGTAAATGACCTTTTAATGGCGTCAGACCGAGGCTCTGCATCTGTCCTCGTGCTACTAGACCTTAGTGCTGCTTTTGATATCATCGATCACCACATTCTTTTGGAGAGACTGGAAACCCAAATTGGTCTACACGGACAAGTTCTGGCCTGGTTTAGATCTTATCTGTCAGAAAGGTATCAGTTTGTCTCTGTGAATGGTTTGTCCTCTGACAAATCAACTGTACATTTCGGTGTTCCTCAAGGTTCCGTTTTAGGACCACTATTGTTTTCACTATATATTTTACCTCTTGGGGATGTCATTCAAAAACATAATGTTAACTTTCACTGCTATGCGGATGACACACAGCTGTACATTTCAATGAAACATGGTGAAGCCCCAAAATTGCCCTCGCTAGAAGCCTGTGTTTCAGACATAAGGAAGTGGATGGCTGAAAACGTTCTACTTTTAAACTCGGACAAAACAGAGATGCTTGTTCTAGGTCCCAAGAAACAAAGAGATCTTCTGTTAAATCTGACAATTAATCTTGATGGTTGTAAAGTCGTCTCAAATAAAACTGTGAAGGACCTCGGCGTTACTCTGGACCCTGATCTCTCTTTTGACGAACATATCAAGACTGTTTCAAGGACAGCTTTTTTCCCATCTACGTAACATTGCAAAAATCAGAAATTTTCTGTCCAAAAATGATGCAGAAAAATTTATCCATGCATTTGTTACTTCTAGGTTAGACTACTGCAATGCTCTACTTTCCGGCTACCCGGATAAAGCACTAAATAAACTTCAGTTAGTGCTAAATACGGCTGCTAGAATCCTGACTAGAACCAAGAAATTTGATCATATTACTCCAGTGCTAGCTTCCCTACACTGGCCTCCTGTTAAGGCAAGGGCTGATTTCAAGGTTTTACTGTTAACCTATAAAGCGTTACATGGGCTTGCTCCTACCTATCTTTCCGAGTTGGTCCTGCCGTACGCTACGGTCACAAGACGCAGGCCTCCTAATTGTCCCTAGAATTTCTAAGCAAACAGCTGGAGTCAGGGCTTTCTCCTATAGATCTCCATTTTTATGGAATGGTCTGCCTACCCATGTGAGAGACGCAGACTCGGTCTCAACCTTTAAGTCTTTACTGAAGACTTATCTCTTCAGTAGGTCATATGATTGAGTGTAGTCTGGCCCAGGAGTGTGAAGGTGAACGGAAAAGCACTGGAGCAACGAACCGCCCTTGCTGTCTCTGCCTGGCCGGTTCCCCTCTCTCCACTGCTGAGTCACTGGCTTACTGGTGCTCTTTCATGCCGTCCCTAGGAGGGGTGCGTCACTTGAGTGGGTTGAGTTACTGACGTGATCTTCCTGTCTGGGTTGGCGCCCCCCCTTGGTTTGTGCTGTGGTGGAGATCTTTGTGGGCTATACTCGGCCTTGTCTCAGGATTGTAAGTTGGTGGTTGAAGATATCCCTCTAGTGGTGCGGGGGCTGTGCTTTGGCAAAGTGGGTGGGGTTATATCCTTCCTGTTTGGCCCTGTCCGGGGGTATCATCGGATGGGGACACAGTGTCTCCTGACCCCTCCTGTCTCAGCCTCCAGTATTTATGCTGCAGTAGTTTATGTGTCGGGGTGCTAGGGTCAGTTTGTTATATCTGGAGTACTTCTCCTGTCATATCCGGTGTCCTGTGTGAATTTAAGTATGCTCTCTCTAATTCTCTCTTTCTCTCTTTCTTTCTCTCTCTCGGAGGACCTGAACCCTTTGACAACTACTGTGATTATTATTATTTGACCATGCTGGTCATTTATGAACATTTGAACATCTTGGCCATGTTCTGTTATAATCTCCACCTGGCACAGCCAGAAGAGGACTGGCCACCCCTCATAATCTGGTTCCTCTCTAGGTTTCTTCCTAGGTTTTGGCCTTTCTAGGGAGTTTTTCCTAGCCACCGTGCTTCTACACCTGCATTGCTTGCTGTTTGGGGTTTTAGGCTGGGTTTCTGTACAACACTTCGAGATATTAGCTGATGTACGAAGGGCTATATAAAATAAACTTGATTTGATTTGATGTTATGCATGAGAAGAGAGGAGGTTATGGATGAGAAGAGAGGAGGTTATGGATGAGAAGAGAGGAGGTTATGGATGAGAAGAGATGAGAATATGGAGGAGAGGAGAGGAAAGGAGGAGTGGAGAGGAGGAGGGTTTTATAAAGCAGACACAGGAGAGGAGGAGCGGAGCGGAGGAGTGGATGAACTCATGGACTGTAAAACATACACATGCGTGTGTGTGTGTCTGCCAGCGTGTGTGTGTGTGTGTGTCTGCCAGCGTGTGTATGTGTGTGTGCCAGTGTGTGTGTGTGTGTGTGTGTGTGTGTGTGTGTGTCTGCCAGCGTGTGTGCGTGTGTGTGTGTGTGTGTGTGTGTCTGCCAGCGTGTGTGTGTATCAGGGCAGATACAGAGGGGGATGTTTTGAGCCGATCCTTCTCTGCTGACTATTAGTTTGGTCTCACAGCTGGGGACAGACAGAGCCAGAGGGGTGTGTGTTGCAGTGTGTGTGCCTCCCTGTGTGCATGTGTGTGTGTGTGTGTGTGTTTGTGTGTGTGTGTGTGTCTGTTTGTGTGTGTGAGTGGGTGTGTGTGTGTGTGTGTGTCCGTTTGTGTGTGTGAGTGGGTCTGTGTGTGTGTGTCTGTTTGTGTGTGTGAGTGGGTGAGTGGGTGTGTGTCTGTTTGTGTGTGTGAGTGGGTGGGTGTGTGTGTGTGTGTGTGTGTGTGTGTGTGTGTGTGTGTGTGTCTGTTTGTGGGTGGGTGTGTGTGTGTGCATGTGTGTCTGTTTGTGTGTGTGTGAGTGGGTGAGTGGGTGTGTGTGTGTGTGTGTGGGTGTGTGTGTGTGTGTGTCTGTTTGTGTGTGTGAGTGGGTGTGTGTCTATTTGTGTGTGTGAGTGGGTGTGTGTGTGTGTGTCTGTTTGTGTGTGTGTGTGTGTGTGTGTGTGTGTGTCTGTGTGTGTGTGTGAGTGGGTGTGTGTGTGTGTGTGTCTGTTTGTGTGTGTGAGTGGGTGAGTGGGTGTGTGGGTGAGTGGGTGTGTGTGTGTGTGTCTGTGTCTGTGTGAGTGTGTGTCTGTTTGTGTGTGTGAGTGTGTGTGAGTGTCAGGTGTTTGTCAGGGGAGGTGTTCTCCTCAGTGTGTGAAGCCTTAGTCAGACAGACAATAGGATAGAGTGAATGTAGTCGTGATGGGCTGATGGACACAAAGGACTTAATTTATTAATTTATACACACACAACAATGTACACCCAATAAAACAGTCTATGTTGTGTCTGTGTACTTCAGACACAGCAGATGGAGAGCTAGGCAGAGAGAGAGAGATGGAGAGAGAGATGGAGAGAGAGAGAGAAACAGAGAAAGGCAGAGAGAGCAAAAGAGAGAGAGGGAAGGAAGAGAGAGAGAGATGGAGAGAGATGGATGGAGAGAGAGAGATGGATGGAGAGAAAGAAACAGAGAGAGGCAGAGAGAGCAAAAGAGAGAGGGAAGGAAGAGAGAGAGAGATGGAGAGAGATGGATGGAGAGAGAGAGATGTATGGAGAGAGAGAGATGGATGGAGAGAGAAACAGAGAGAGGCAGAGAGAGAGAGAGAAAGAGAGGCTATGCTCATTGAGTCTGTACATAGTCAAAGCTTTCCTTAAGTTTGGGTCAGTCACAGTGGTCAGGTATTCTGCCACTGTGTACTCTCTGTTTAGGGCCAAATAACATTCTAGTTTGCTCAGTTTTTTTGTTAATTCTTTCCAATATCAAATAAGGGTCGGGCCACAGTGTCTCCTGACCCCTCCTGTCTCAGCCTCCAGTATTTATGCTGCAGTAGTTTATGTGTCGGGGGGCTAGGGTCAGTCTGTTATATCTGGAGTACTTCTCCTGTCTATCCGCTGTCCTGTGGGAATTTAAGTATGCTCTCTCTAATTCTCTCATTTTCTCTCTTTCTTTCTTTCTCTCTTTCTTTCTTTCTCTCTTCCTCTCTCTTTCTTTCTTTCTTTCTTTCTTTCTTTCTTTCTTTCTTTCTTTCTTTCTTTCTTTCTTTCTTTCTTTCTTTCTTTCTTTCTTTCTTTCTTTCTTTCTTTCTTTCTTTCTTTCTCTCTCTCGGGGGACCTGAGCCCTAGGACCATGCCTCAGGACGACCTGGCATGATGACTCCTTGCTGTCCCCAGTCCACCTGGCTGTGCTGATGCTCCAGTTTCAACTGTTCTGCCTGCGGCTATGGAACCCTGACCTGTTCACCGGACGTGCTACCTGTCCCGGACCTGCTGTTTTCAACTCTCTAGAGACCGCAGGAGCGGTAGAGATACTCTGAATGATCGGCTATGAAAAGCCAACTGACATTTACTCCTGAGGTGCTGACCTGTTGCACCCTCTACAACCACTGTGATTATTATTATTTGACCATGCTGGTCATTTATGAACATTTGAACATCTTGGCCATGTTCTGTTAAGGACTGGCCACCCCTCATAGCCTAGTTCCTCTCTAGGTTTCTTCCTAGGTTTTGGCCTGTCTAGGGAGTTTTTCCTAGCCACCGTGCTTCTACACCTGCATTGCTTGCTGTTTGGGGTTTTAGGCTGGATTGATTGGTTTCTGTACAGCACTTTGTGACATCAGCTGATGTAAGAAGGGCTTTATAAATAAATTTGATTGATTGATTGAGTAATCATCTTTTTTGTTTTCTCATGATTTGATTGGGTCTAATTGTGTTGCTGTCCTGGGGCTCTGTGGGGTGTGTTTGTGTTTGTGAACAGAGCCCCAGGACCAGCTTGCTTAGGGGACTCTTCTCCAGGTTCATCTCTCTGTAGGTGATGTCTTTGTTATGGAAGGTTTGGGAATCACTTCCTTTTAGGTGGTTGTAGAATTTAACGGCTCTTCTGTATTTTGATAATTAACGGGTATCGGCCTAATTCTGCTCTGCATGCATTATTTGGGAAACATATGTTTACATTGCCAGTGTACGTTGTACACAGAGGATATTTTTGCAGAATTCTGCATGCAGAGTCTCAATTTGGTGTTTGTACCATTTTGTGAATTCTTGGTTGGCAATGGGTTCTATAACTGATTCAAGTATTTTTTGCCAGATCTTAATTGGTATGTCAAATTTGATGTTCCTTTTGATGGCGTAGAAGGCCCTTCTTGCCTTGTCTCTCAGATCATTCAATCAAGTTTATTTTATTTTTCAAGTTTATTTTTTCAAGTTCATTCACAGCTTTGTGGAAGTTACCTGTGGCGCTGATGTTTAGGCCGAGGTATGTATAGTTTTTTGTGTGCTCTAGGGCAACCGTATCTAGATGGAATTTTGTATTTGTGGTCCTGGCGACTGGACCTTTTTTGGAACACCATTATTTTTGTCTTACTGAGATTTACTGTCAGGGCCCAGGTCTGACAGAATCTGTGCAGAAGATCTAGGTGCTGCTGTAGACCCTCCTTGGTTGGTGACAGAAGCACCAGATCATCAGCAAACAGTAGACATTTGACTTCGGATGCTAGTAGGGTGAGGCCGGGTGCTGCAGACTGTTCTAGTGCCCTCGCCAATTCATTGATATATGTATGTCGAAGAGGGTGGGGCTTAAGCTGCATCCCTGTCTCACCCCACGGCCCTGTGGAAAGAAATGTGTGTGTGTTTTGCCAATTTTAAACGCACACTTGTTGTTTGTGTACATGGATTTTATAATGTTGTATGTTTTTCTCCCAACACCACTTTCCATCCATTTGTATAGCAGACCCTCATGCCAAATTGAGTCAAAAGTTTATTTGAAATCAACAAAGCATGAGAATACTTTGCCTTTGTTTTGGTTTGTTTGTTTGTCAATTAGGCTGTGCAGGGTGAATACGTGGTCTGTCATACGGTAATTTGGTAAAAAGACAAATTTTGACATTTGCTCAGTACATTGTTTTCGCTGAGGAAATGTACGAGTCTGCTGTTAATGATAATGTGTAGGATTTTCTGTTGACACATCTCCCACGGTAGTTATTGGGGTTAAATTTGTGTCCTCTTTTGTGGATTGGGGTGATCAGTCCTTGGTTCCAAATATTGGGGAAGATGCCAGAGCTAAGGACGATGTTAAAGAGTTTTAGTATAGCCAATTGGAATTTGTTGTCTGTATATTTGATCTTTCATTGAGGGATACCATCAACACCACAGGCCTTTTTGGGTTGGAGGGTTTGTATTTTGTCCTGTAGTTCATTCAATGTAATTGGAGAATCCAGTGGGTTCTGGTCGTCTTTAATAGTTGATTCTAATATTTGTATTTAATAATGTATGTGTTTTTGCTGTTTGTTCTTTGTGATAGAGCCAAAAAGATTGAAGTGGCATTGTTCGTTTGAAAGTCTAACGTGTTTTGTGTGTCTACATGTGTCTGTATGTATGTGCTTGCGTGTCAATGTGTGTGTGTGTGTGTGAGTGTGTGTGTGTGTGTGTGTGTGTGTGTGTGTGTGTGTGTGTGTGTGTGTGTGTGTGTGTGTGTGTGTGTGTGTGTGTGTGTGTGTGTGTGTGTGTGTGTCTGTCTGTAAAACAGAGAGTACGCGTGCATGCCTTTAGATGTGAATTAGGTCAGTAAGACTCCTGGGAGAGAAGAAAGAGAGAGAAAATATGACAAAGAGAGAGAAAGTTCACTTGCTTTGGCAATGTTAAAATGTGTTTCCCATGCCAATAAAGCCCTTAAATTGAATTGAATTGAAAGGGCCTTCTCCAGGGCTGCTCCAGAGCAACAGGGCCTTCTCCAGGGCTGCTCCAGAGCAACAGGGCCTTCTCCAGGGCTGCTCCAGAGCAACAGGGCCTTCTCCAGGGCTGCTCCAGAGCATCAGGGCCTTCTCCATGGCTGCTCCAGAGCATCAAGGCCTTCTCCAGGGCTGCTCCAGAGCATTAGGACCTTCTCCAGGGCTGCTCCAGAGCAACAGGGACTTCTCCAGGGCTGCTCCAGAGCATCAGGACCTTCTCCAGGGCTGCTCCAGAGCATCAGGGCCTTCTCCAGAGCATCAGGGCCTTCTCCAGGACTGCTCCAGAGCATCAGGGCCTTCTCCAGGGCTGCTCCAGAGCATCAGGGCCTTCTCCAGGATTTCTCCAGAGCATCAGGACCTTCTCCAGGGCTGCTCCAGAGCATCAGGACCTTCTCCAGGGCTGCTCCAGAGCATCAGGGCCTTCTCCAGGGTTGCTCCAGAGCATCAGGGCCTTCTCCAGGGCTGCTCCAGAGCATCAGGGCCTTCTCCAGGGTTGCTCCAGAGCATCAGGGCCTTCTCCAGGGCTGCTCCAGAGCAACAGGCCCTTCTCCAGGGTTGCTCTAGAGCATCAGGACCTTCTCCAGGGCTGCTCCAGAGCAACAGGGCCTTCTCCAGGGTTGCTCCAGAGCACCAGAGCCTTCTCCAGGGTTGCTCCAGAGCATCAGGGCCTTCTCCAGGCCTGCTCCAGAGCATCTGTAACAGGGCCTTCTCGAGGCCTGCTCCATAGCATCAGTGCCTTCTCCAGGGCTGCTCCAGAGCATCAGGGCCTTCTTCAGGGCTGCTCCAGAGCATCGGGGCCTTCTCCAGGGTTGCTCCAGAGCATTAGCAACAGGGCCTTCTCCAGGGCTGCTCCAGAGCATCAGCAACAGGGCCTTCTCCAGAGCATCAAGGCCTTCTCCAGGGCTGCTCCAGAGCAACAGGGCCTTCTCCAGGGCTGCTCCAGAGCAACAGGGCCTTCTCCAGGGCTGCTCCAGAGCATCAGGGCCTTCTCCAGGGTTGCTCCAGAGCATCAGCAACAGGGCCTTCTCCAGGGTTGCTCCAGAGCTACAGCAACAGGGCCTTCTCCAGGGCTGTTCCAGAGCATCAGCAACAGGGCCTTCTCCAGAGCATCAAGGCCTTCTCCAGGGTTGCTCCAGAGCACAAGAGCCTTCTCCAGGGTTGCTCCAGAGCATCAGGGCCTTCTCCAGGCCTGCTGCAGAGCATCTGTAACAGGGCCTTCTCCAGGCCTGCTCCAGAGCATCAGTGCCTTCTCCAGGGCTGCTCCAGAGCAGCAGGGTCTTCTTCAGGGCTGCTCCAGAGCATCAGGGCCTTCTCCAGGGTTGCTCCAGAGCATCAGCAACAGGGCCTTCTCCAGGGTTGCTCCAGAGCTACAGCAACAGGGCCTTCTCCAGGGCTGCTCCAGAGCATCAGCAACAGGGCCTTCTCCAGAGCATCAAGGCCTTCTCCAGGGTTGCTCCAGAGCATCAGCAACAGGGCCTTCTCCAAGGTTGCTCCAGAGCATTAGCAACAGGGCCTTCTCCAGGGTTGCTCCAGAGCATCAGCAACAGGGCCTTCTCCAGAGCATCAAGGCCTTCTCCAGGGCTGCTCCAGAGCAACAGGGCCTTCTCCAGGGCTGCTCCAGAGCATCAGGGCCTTCTCCAGGGTTGCTCCAGAGCATCAGCAACAGGGCCTTCTCCAGGGTTGCTCCAGAGCTACAGCAACAGGGCCTTCTCCAGGGCTGCTCCAGAGCATCAGCAACAGGGCCTTCTCCAGAGCATCAAGGCCTTCTCCAGGGTTGCTCCAGAGCACCAGAGCCTTCTCCAGGGTTGCTCCAGAGCATCAGTGCCTTCTCCAGGGCTGCTCCAGAGCATCAGGGTCTTCTTCAGGGCTGCTCCAGAGCATCAGGGCCTTCTCCAGGGTTGCTCCAGAGCATCAGCAACAGGGCCTTCTCCAGGGTTGCTCCAGAGCTACAGCAACAGGGCCTTCTCCAGGGCTGCTCCAGAGCATCAGCAACAGGGCCTTCTCCAGAGCATCAGGGCCTTCTCCAGGGTTGCTCCAGAGCATCAGCAACAGGGCCTTCTCCAGGGTTGCTCCAGAGCATCAGCAACAGGGCCTTCTCCAGGGTTGCTCCAGAGCATCAGCAACAGGGCCTTCTCCAGGGTTGCTCCAGAGCATCAGCAACAGGGCCTTCTCCAGGGCTGCTCCAGAGCATCAGCAACAGGGCCTTCTCCAGAGCATCAAGGCCTTCTCCAGGGCTGCTCCATGGCTCTGGAACTCCCTCCCTCCCATTGTCCTAGTATCGTCCGGGTTTGGCCGGGTTAGGTTGTCATTGTAAATAAGAATTTGTTGTTAACTGACTTGCCTAGTTAAATAAAGGTTACATTTAAAAAAATGACACATCCCACTGTTTCTGTTTCTTCCTGTTAGTCCGGCACTATCTTGTCTCTTTGTTTCATGTTTCTGTTTCTTCCTGTTCGTCCGGCACTATCTTGTCTCTTTGTTTCATGTTTCTGTTTCTTCCTGTTCGTCCGGCATTATCTTGTCTCTTTGTTTCATGTTTCTGTTTCTTCCTGTTAGTCCGGCATTATCTTGTCTCTTTGTTTCATGTTTCTGTTTCTTCCTGTTCGTCCGGCACTATCTTGTCTCTTTGTTTCATGTTTCTGTTTCTTCCTGTTAGTCCGGCATTATCTTGTCTCTTTGTTTCATGTTTCTGTTTCTTCCTGTTCGTCCGGCACTATCTTGTCTCTTTGTTTCATGTTTCTGTTTCTTCCTGTTCGTCCGGCATTATCTTGTCTCTTTGTTTCATGTTTCTGTTTCTTCCTGTTCGTCCGGCATTATCTTGTCTCGTTGTTTCATGTTTCTGTTTCTTCCTGTTAGTCCGGCATTATCTTGTCTCGTTGTTTCATGTTTCTGTTTCTTCCTGTTCGTCCGGCACTATCTTGTCTCTTTGTTTCATGTTTCTGTTTCTTCCTGTTCGTCCGGCACTATCTTGTCTCTTTGTTTCATGTTTCTGTTTCTTCCTGTTCGTCCGGCATTATCTTGTCTCTTTGTTTCATGTTTCTGTTTCTTCCTGTTAGTCCGGCATTATCTTGTCTCTTTGTTTCATGTTTCTGTTTCTTCCTGTTCGTCCGGCACTATCTTGTCTCTTTGTTTCATGTTTCTGTTTCTTCCTGTTAGTCCGGCATTATCTTGTCTCTTTGTTTCATGTTTCTGTTTCTTCCTGTTCGTCCGGCACTATCTTGTCTCTTTGTTTCATGTTTCTGTTTCTTCCTGTTCGTCCGGCATTATCTTGTCTCTTTGTTTCATGTTTCTGTTTCTTCCTGTTCGTCCGGCATTATCTTGTCTCGTTGTTTCATGTTTCTGTTTCTTCCTGTTAGTCCGGCATTATCTTGTCTCGTTGTTTCATGTTTCTGTTTCTTCCTGTTCGTCCGGCACTATCTTGTCTCTTTGTTTCATGTTTCTGTTTCTTCCTGTTCGTCCGGCACTATCTTGTCTCTTTGTTTCATGTTTCTGTTTCTTCCTGTTCGTCCGGCATTATCTTGTCTCTTTGTTTCATGTTTCTGTTTCTTCCTGTTCGTCCGGCACTATCTTGTCTCGTTGTTTCATGTTTCTGTTTCTTCCTGTTAGTCCGGCACTATCTTGTGTCTTTGTT
>NW_024058833.1:0-28829 GCF_016432855.1 Salvelinus namaycush
TATAAACAGACCAGGTCTATTATAATACAGACCAGGTCAATTAAAATACAGGCCAGGGTTATTATAATACAGGCCAGGGTTATTATAATACAGGCCAGGTCTACAGGCCAGGTCTATTATAATACAGGAAAGGTCTATTATAATACCGACGAGGTATAGTATAATACAGACCAGGTCTATTATAATACAGACCAGGTCTATTATAATACAGACAAGGTCTATTATAATACAGGCCAGGTCTTTTATAATACAGGCCAGGTCTATTATAATACAGGCCAGGTCTATTATAATACAGGCCAGGTCTATTATAATACAGGTCAGGTCTATTATAATAACGACGAGGTATTAAAATACAGACCAGGTTTATTATAATACAGACCAGGTCTATTATAATACCGACCAGGTCTATTATAATACAGGCCAGGTCTCATATAATACAGGCCAGGTATATTATAATACAGACCAGGTCTATTATAATACAGACAAGGTCTATTATAACACAGGCCTGGTCCATCATAATACAGGCCAGGTCTTTTATAATACAGGCCAGGTCTATATAATACAGGCCTGGTCTATTATAATACAGACCAGGTCTATTATAATACAGTCCAGGTCTATTATAATACAGACCAGGTCTATTATAATACAGGCCAGGTTTATCATAATACAGGCCATGTATATTATAATACAGGCCAGGTCTACAGGCCAGGTCTATTATAATACTGACCAGGTCTATTATAATAGAGACCAGGTCTATTATAATACAGTACATGGCTACAGGCCATGTCTATTATAACACAGGCCAGGTCTATTATAATATCGACAGGGCTATTATAATACAGGCCATGTCTATTATAATACAGACCAGGTCTATAATAATACAGACCAGGTCAATTATAATACAGACCAGGTCTATTATAATATAGGGCAGGTCGACAGGCCAGGTCTATTATAATACAGACCAGGTCTATTATAATACAGGACAGGTTCTCAGGCTAGGTCTATTATAATACAGAAAAGGTCTATTATAATACAGGCCTGGTCCATCATAATACAGTCCACGTCTTTTATAATACAGGCCAGGTCTATTATAATACAGGCCAAGTCTATTATAATACCGATCAGGTCTATTATAATATAGGCCAGGTCTATTATAATTCAGGCCATGTCTATTATAATACTGACCAGGTCTATTATAATAGAGACCAGGTCTATTATAATACAGTACATGGCTACAGGCCAGGTCTATTATAATACCGACAGGGCTATTATAATACAGGCCATGTCTATTATAATACAGACCAGGTCTATAATAATACAGACCAGGTCAATTATAATACAGACCAGGTCTATTATAATATAGGGCAGGTCGACAGGCCAGGTCTATTATAATACAGACCAGGTCTATTATAATACAGGACACGTTCTCAGGCTAGGTCTATTATAATACAGACCAGGTCTATTATAATACAGACCAGGTCTATTATAATATAGGTCAGGTCTATTATAATACAGACCATGTCTATTATAATAGAGGCCAGGTCTACAGATCAGGTCTATTATAATACAGGCCAGGTCTATTATAATAGAGACCAGGTCAATTATAATACAGGCCAGGTTAATTATAGTACAGGACAAGTATACAGACCAGGTCTATTATAATACAGACCAGGTTTATTATAATGCGGGTATATGACAATACAGGCCAGGTCTACAGGCCATGTCTATTATAATAGAGGCCAGGTCTATTATAATACAGACCAGGTCTATTATATTACAGGCCAGGTTTAATATATTACAGGCCAGGTTTATTTTAATACAGGACACGTCTATTATAATACAGGCCAGGTCTACAGGCCAGGTCTATTATAATACAGACCAGGTATATTATAATACAGACCCGGTCTATTACTATACAGACCAGGTCTATTATAATACAGGACAGGTTTTCAGGCTAGGTCTATTATAATACAGACCAGGTCTGTTATAATATAGGCCAGGTCTATTACAATACAGGCCAGTTCTAGTATAATACAGACCAGGTCTATTATAATACAGGCCAGGTATATTATAATACAGGCCAGGTCTATTATAATGCGGGTCTATTACAATAAAGGACAGGTTCTCAGGCTAGCCCTATTATAATACAGACAAGGTCTATTATAATACAGCCCAGGTCTAGTATAATACAGACCAGGTCTATTATAATACAGACCATGTCTATTATAATAGAGGCCATGTCTACAGATCAGGTCTATTATAATACAGGCCAGGTCTATTATAATAGAGACCAGGTCTATTATAATACAGGCCAGGTTTATTATAGTACAGGACAAGTCTACAGACCAGGTCTATTATAATACAGACCATGTCTATTATAATGCGGGTATATTACAATACAGGCCAGGTCTACAGGCCATGTCTATTATAATAGAGGCCAGGTCTATTATAATAGAGACCTGGTCTATTATAATACAGACCGTGTATATTTTAATACAGGCCAGGGTTATTATAATACAGGCCTTGGTTATTATAATACAGGCCAGGTCTACAGGCCAGGTCTATTATAATACCAACCAGGTCTATTATAATATAGGCCAGGTCTATTATAATACAGGCCAGGTTTATTATAATACAGACCAGGTCTATTATAATACAGGGCAGGTCTATCATAATACCGACCAGGTCTATTATAATACAGGCCAGGTCTATTATAATACAGGCAAGGTCTATTAAAATACAGGCCAGGTCTCATATAATAAAGGCCAGGCATATTATAATACAGACCAGGTCTATTATAATACAGACAAAGTCTATCATAATACAGGACAGGTCTATTATAATACAGGCCAGGTCTATTATAAAACCGACGAGGTATATTATAATACAGACCAGGTCTATTATAATACAGACTAGGTCTATTATAATACAGGCCTGGTCCATCATAATACAGGCCAGGTATTTTATAATACAGGCCAGGTCTATATAATACAGGCCTGGTCTAGTATAATACAGACCAGGTCTATTATAATACAGGTCAGGTCTCATATAATACAGGCCAGGTATATTATAATACAGACCAGGTCTATTATAATACAGGCCAGGTCTATTATAATACCGACGAGGTATATTATAATACAGACCAGGTCTATTATAATACAGACAAGGTCTATTATAATACAGGCCTGGTCCATTATAATACAGGCCAGGTCTTTTATAATACAGGCCAGGTCTATATAATACAGGCCTGGTCTAGTATAATACAGACCAGGTCTATTATAATATAGACCAGGTCTATTATAATACAGACCAGGTCTATTATAATACAGACCTGGTCTATTATAATACAGGCCAGGTCTATTATAATACAGGCCAGGTCTATTATAATACCGACCAGGTCTATTATAATATAGGCCAGGTCTATTATAATACAGGCCAGGTTTATTATAATACAGACCAGGTCTATTATAATACAGGGCAGGTCTATCATAATACCGACCAGGTCTATTATAATACAGGCCAGGCATATTATTGTGCTGACAAACTGCCTGGGAGCTCGTCAGTGGTGAACCAGGTGGAACAAATCTTCCAGGCAATCTGGGCGTGCCAGCACCTGGCTCTGCTGTTGTCTTTAGACCGCAGTGAAAGGAGCATTTATAACACCACAAGACCAAGGGAACTTCATCTTTGTGATCAAGGTGACTGTGCAAGTCCAAGCCCTCCACAAAACTGTGAAAGACAGCCGTTAAGCGCCATATTGGCCATGCTTGGCTAGACTGCTAATGATACTCTGGAAAACACAGACTCTTAACTCTTAACTTTGATAGGACTTTTGCAGTGGTATTTATAACTTCAAATGTTGTTTGTGGGGTAAGAAGGAAAAGTAAGAAGAGCCAAATTCATTGTTGACAAAGAACTTGTTTGAAATGGTTAAAAGTAATTTAAACTTTTTAGAAATCTTAGTAAACCAAGTTCTTAATTCAGTAACAAATGTTTAGTCTAGAAAATCTTTGGCTAAAAAATGTAAGATTTGTCTGCTTAAAACTACTGATTAGAAAATAAATGTAATTTTTTACTACTAAAAATATTTTGAATGTATTTGGCTAAAATGCAAATTTAGATAAAAATATACTGATTCTGCTCATTTGATTAAAAATGGTGGGTTTCTATTTTGGGAAACATTTGCTTAAAAGTGGAAACCTTGTATTTTATAATGGCAGAAATGTGTTTATCTGAGGTGAATGTGGATAATTTTGTGTATTTAATTAGGCTGTCAACTCAAATAATAACTTGTATTTGTCATCTCTTTTTTGAGGTTTTTCACCTGTTTACTGCCAACCAAAGAATGGTAAATAAAAGACAAACAACTGATTCCATGGCTGTTTATTGAGTGAAATCCAGTTAAAATCTTCATGTGGAGGGACTGTCCTTTTCAAGTGGGGAATTGCACAAGAAAGAGGTCAAAACTTGACAGTGAAAAACCGTGGCTCAAGACTGGAAAAGGACCAGAAAAGTGACCACACGTGTCCAGAGAGACAAGTAAAGACTGTTCCCGCCTGCTGCTGTGATTGAAATGGCTGATTCATTACTGGTGGAGCAGCTAAAGACCGCAAGGACATCAGCGAAGCGTCAGTTTTCCCGTCTGGCCAATAATGTGCTACGAATGCATACAATGATGTCAGAAGAGGAGCTCAGAGACAATTTTAGGAAGCTCACTGAAGAAGCTGGCAAAGTCCTGGAAGCCAACGATGATGTAGAGGGGAAATGTATTGAAGAAAACTCTGATGCAGAGGAGTTGAGCGAGCAGCAGAAGTCTGACTTGGTCAAAACAGCCAATGAGTGTGAGAAAAAACTGCAAGAGCTAAAGGACCTCATACAAAAGACATTGTGGGCCAATTTCGGGGAATATGAACTGACACAAGCAATTACAACAGCAGAGTCGCAAGCAGAAAACGTGGGAGCTGTGGACCCAAGAAAAAACCCAGAGGCATATCTTTTCATGATCGGACAACTAGAGAAACTTGTGAAGGCTGCGAAGGAGGTGCATAAACATTGGAAGTGCTGGGCCCCCCCAGCAGAGCAACAACATTTCCAGAGTCGTATCAAAGACCTTGAAACTATCCTGCCAAATCTCACATTAAGACAAGCAGACTTTACAGGGGCACACGTTAGAGGAGAAACCAGCAGATTGAGTACTACTTCAAACAGTTCTGTGGCCACACCAGCAATTAAATTAACTTCTTGCGACTACAGGGGGTGCTGTTCCGAATTAGCATTTTGTCGTCTCCAAATTAAACTGCCTAGTACTCAATTCTTGCTCGTACAATATGCATATTATTAATTCTATTGGATAGAAAACACTTTCTAGTTTCATACAAAGTTGGAATGATGTCTGTGGGTGACCCAGAACTCTTTCTACAGCGAAATCCATGACAGACAGTGAAAGGTCTGAGAGCGAAGCTCTGGTTTCAGATCAGTTTTTAAGGTCTCTGTCTATCCTATGGAACGACACGAACTGCACCCGCCTTCCCCTGGATGTCAGTAACCAATGAGAAGTGGAATGGGCCTTCTCCGTAGCTCTCAGAGGTTATAAAAGACCAAGGAGTGAGAGTAGCCCCCCTTTCGACGCTCGCCCTTACGCAGGAAGGGACCTCCGGATGCCATTTTCACAGGCTCGGTTATCAACTTGAAATGTATCCGTCTGTAATTTAATTCGATATAGGACTTAGAAACATCATAAGGTAGTTAATTTAAACCGTTTTATAGCAATTTATATCCGTTTAGTGCGATTTTGATGCATTTCTATGTGAAGCACCGGGCACATTTCGGGGTCCCGGTCGAACGTTAGCGGGCATTTAGACGGACAAAGGACATCTTTCGACCAAAAGAAGATTAAACCCAAGAAAGAATACATTGCCCAAGAATCTGATGGAAGAACAGCTCAAAGTAAGCAATATTTAATATGATAAATCGTTGTTCTGTCGAAATATTTTAAACGCATATTTCGCCATTTTGTTTGGTATAGCTTCACTTGGCGAACCCTGTATTGAAAAGTAAGGATAATTTTAAAAATGTAAGTCAGCGGTTGCATTAACTAATTTGTCTTTCGATTCCTGTCAACTCTGTATTTTTTAGTCAAGTATATGATTAGCTTTGGATTAAACTAGATCACTCTGAAAGCTGACGTCCCTCATTTTGATGCTTGAGTTGTGACTATTTCCATTGTATAACCACGGTTTTGTATGGCTAAATATGCACCTTTTCGAACAAACTGTATATGTATGTTGTAAAATGATGTTACAGGAGTGTCATCGGAAGAATTCTGAGAAGGTTAGTGAAAAAATTAATATATTTTGGCGATGATAACGTTATAGCTCCCTTTGCCTTGAATTCATGCTCTACTAACGTTTGTACATGTGGTATGCTAACTTATCGATTTATTGTGTTTTCGCTGAAAAACGCTTAGAAAATCTGAAATATGGTCTGAAATCACAAGAACTGTGTCTTTCCATTGCTATGCTTTGTCTATTTTTATGAAATGTTTTATGATGAGTAAATTGGTCATACACGTTGCTCTATCTAGTAATTCTAGTCGATTTGTGATGGTCGGTGCAATTGTAAACTGTGATTTCTACCTGAAATATGCACTTTTTTCTAACAACACCTATCCTATACCATAAATATGTTATCAGACTGTCATCTGATGAGTTTTTTTCTTGGTTTGTTGCTATCAATATCTTAGTTTAGCCGAATTGGTGATAGCTAGTGGTGGAGAGAGAAAATGGTGGACAAAGAAAGATGGTGTATTTTGCTAACGTGGTTAGCTAATAGATTTACATATTGTGTCTTCCCTGTAAAACATTTTAAAAAACAGAAATGATGGGTTTATTCACAAGATCTGTATCTTTCATCTGGTGTCTTGGACTTGTGATTTAATGATATTTAGATGCTACTATTTACTTGTGAAGCTATGCTAGCGATGCTAATCAGTGTGGGGGGGGTGGGGGGTGATCCCGGATACGGGGTTGATACTCGTGAAAGGTTAAAGGCTGCTGCCCTCCCAAAATTTTCTGGCATCCGCCGAGAGTTTCACCGGTGGAAAAAAGACTGGGAAGCGCTCCAGATGCAGGGAGAACCTACTGGATCCAGAGAGGTTAAAAAGTTCCAACTTCTCGACAGTGTGGATGAGAAGACCATACGAGACCTTCACCTGACAACTTACACAACTGCTGAGGAGGTTTTCCGGGTCTTGGAGAACCGCTTTGGAAATAAGACAACTATAGCCCTTGAGATAGTAGAAGAGCTCCAAAGACTCCAAGCAGTTAAAGGTAACCAGCCCAGGAGGATGGTTGAGCTCATCCAATCAGTAGAAAAAGCCCTGGTCGATCTGAACGAGCTTGGCAAGACCGGTGCTATAAAGAACCCTCTTGTAACAAAGACAATAGAGAGTAAACTTCCTGATGGCCTGAAGAAGGAATGGCTTCTTCATGTAGCTGGCAAAGGTGATGAAGCTGAAGAAGACAAGCGATTTGACTACCTCCACAAGTTTCTTCAAGGTCAAGAAGCCATCTATGAGAAGCTGGACCAACTGAGAGAGGAGGAACCAAAACCGAAATCTGAACCTCGGCAAGCTCGAACCAGAACCTCCACCCAACTAAGCGACCAGGCTCAAGGATGTGTGGTCTGCGGAGACTGCAAGCATAAGAAAAGGCTATATTTCTGCCAAAAGTTTCGCACGCTTAAGCTGTCAGAGAAAAGAGATGCTGTCAGGAAGCTGGGAGCCTGCAAAAGATGCCTGGAGATTCACAAGGAAGGTGACTATTGTAAATCAGAGTTTCTGTGCAGGAGGCCAGACTGCATAGAACAGCGTGCTGCACAACACCACTATTACCTCTGCCCGAGAGCTGGTACATCCAAAGGGAATGTCGTCCAGAGGTCCAATAGCAGCAAAGTGGGAGGTGACACAAGAGAGCGTTATACCCAAGCCCAAGAAGAGTTCATTAAAAGTCTCTCACCTGAACTTGCAGAGAAGTGTTGCAATGCCTTTTGCAACACTATAGCCAGAACCTCTCTTGTGTCCAACCAACCCAGTCTTCTAGCAGAGAATGGAATAGTGGAGTGGCCAGTCATCATGATGCTCTTAGAGGTCACGGCCAATGCAGGACAAAAAGTTGGGACTTTGATCGACCTGGCATTGGATACAAACTATATAACTCATGATGCAGCTGATCGTTTGAACCTTAGAAGTGAAGCCATAACCCTTGTTGTCCATGGTGTGGGAGGAATGAAAGTTCAAGTCACCACAAAACGGTACCTCCTAAAGATCCGGGTCCGCACAGAGCAAGGCAATGTCAGATCCCACCAACTCCTCTGCTATGGTTTGGACAGCATTGCAGAGATTCACAAACATGTGACAGCCAAAAGACTCCAAAAATTCTTTCCAGATGTCCCCCAAAATGAACTTGTTAGACCAAGACAGATACAGCTTTTGATAAGCCATAAGGAAGGGCGACTGGTCCCACAGAAAATACGCACCGTTGGGGACCTTGTACTATGGGATGGGCCATTGGGAAAGACAATTGCAGGGACACACCCTGGTCTGTTTGAAGAGGCTACAGTTACAGCACACCAGTCCAGAGCGCACTTCGCCAGATCCATGAGAACAGCAGCATTGATGTATGAAGAACATATCTGCGCCAAACCTACCATCAAGTCTTCTTATTCTGCTATTTCCACTCGGGATTTTATTGAGTGGTGGAGATGGGATAGCATTGGCGCCCCCTGCACCCCAAAATGTGGAGGATGTCGCTGCGGCAGTTGTCAACTTGGTGGCAAAGAAATGACTCTGGCTGAAGAAAGGGAGCTGGAAGTTGTTAAGGGTGGCCTGACTTATGTTGGTGCTGATGACCACAGTGATAGTCCACACTGGCATGCAAGGTATCCATGGCTCATTGACCCATCTACATTGCCAAACAATATAAAAGCAGTGGAGGCAACCTTTCTCAGAACAGAGAGACAGCTCGCCAAAGAACCGCAGTGGAAAAAAGCCTATGGTGCTCAAGTCCACGAAATGGTTGACCGCCGGGCTGCAAGAAAGCTGACCAAAGAGGATCTAACCAACTGGAATGGACCTGTCTGGTATATTAGTCATCTTATCGCACCCAAACCCCACTCTGTTACAACTCCGGTAAGACTTGTCTGGAACAGCAGTCAGAAGTACAAAGGCCAAAGTCTCAATGACCTTCTGATGAAAGGCCCTGACGTTCTCAATCCGATTCGAGCTGTCCTCCTCAAGTTCCGCCAAGGCTCCTACGCCGCTCTAGGAGACGTCAGAAAAATGTACAATTCTGTGTGGCTAGAGGAGAGGGAAGTCCATCTACACCGGTTCTTGTGGCGGGATTCAGAGGGCGATGAGGTGGAACAATACGCCATAACCAGAGTGAATATCGGGGACAAGCCAGCAGGGTGCATAGCACAACTGGCCATGAGGGAGACGGCTAACCTGCCTCAATTCAGCCACCTCACAGATGAATGCCAAGTATTACATGAGCACAGCTACGTCGATGACATCTTGACATCCCACAACTGCCGTGAAAAGCTCGAAGTCATCACAAAGAATGTGGAGCTGATTCTAAAAGCAGGAGGGTTTGCACTGAAGCCTTGGGTCTTCTCAGGCCAAAATAAAGGAGAAAGAGAAAAGGCATCACCAAATATTGTTGTCCTGCCAAATCAGCTTAAGGAGGAAGACAACAAGGCGCTCGGTCTCGGCTACATTGTGGATGAAGACATGTTGCATGTCATGGTGAGGGTCAACTTCTCCAGGCGGAAGAAAAAGATGAGACTTGGGCAAGACTTACTGCTAGAAGAAGTACGAGCACAGACACCAGACCCGCTGACAAGACGTGAACTGCTGAGTCAAGTTGCTGGTTTGTACGACCCAGTTGGCCTGACAACGCCATCAAAGCAAAGAGGGGCTATCTTGGTCCGAAGGGCATTCCAAGAGGCAAAATCAAAGTGCAGCATGGTCAAGGACACATGGGACCTTCCCCTGTCGGATGAGCTCCGCAAAGATGCAATTGGAATTTTTGAGGAGTACGTCCAGCTAAGCAAAGTAATGTTCCCAAGAGCTCTTACTCCACCAAAGGCAACAACTGAACCAGTCGCTGTCACTTTTTCAGATGGCAGTGAAAGCTCTTATGGTGCTGTCCTCTACCTGCGGTGGAACTGCAACAAACAATTAACAATTCGACTAGTGGAGTCAAAAGCAAAGCTGACACCACTAGACCAGAAGGGGGATGCAGTCAAAGCAGAACTTTGCGGTGCAGTCTTTGCAAGCCGCCTGAAAAAGTACTTTGAACAGCATACCCAGATCCAGAAAAAAAGGTGGTACCATTTGTTAGACAGTCAGACTGTTCTTGGAGCTATCCAGCGTGAAAGCAATGCATTTCAGACTTTCTTCGCTAATAGAATTGGAGAGCACACGGCTACAAGACTGGTGGTGGATCCCTGGACCACTCAACATAGCCGACATTATCACTCGAGGAGCTGGGCCAAAGGAACTTGATGCCCATTCAGAGTGGCAGCAAGGGCCAGAGTTTCTATATCTTCCAGAGAGCGAGTGGCCAATTATGTCGTCAAAAGATGTGTCTGTGACAGCTCGAGAGAGCATTAACAATATGCAAAAGAAGTCATTTGTGGCAGCACTCACCAGAGCCCAAGCGAAAAGAAGTCTTCCAAGTCTTGTGGGACGATTTCCTGCTGGTGCAGCTGTCCTAAACTTGGTGGATGAGAGGCGCTTTAGTAGCCTAAAGTGTCTAATCAAGACTGTTGCTTTTATCTGGAGAGCCGCCAAAAAGTTTAGATCTGCAACAAAGTCCATCGAGACCCCAAAGTGGGAGGCGATTCCCACAAAAGGAGTTATCACCGCCACAGAACGTCAAGAGGCAATAAGAGACATCTATCTTGCTGCTCAAGAGGGGGTGACGTTCACAACTACCACTACGGACCGCTTGGTTGTGTACAGAGAGCCAGAATCTGGGTTACTAGTCTGCGGTGGGAGAATCCATGGCTTCAGGGA
The DNA here is from genome assembly GCF_016432855.1 of Salvelinus namaycush. Classification (NCBI taxonomy): domain Eukaryota; kingdom Metazoa; phylum Chordata; class Actinopteri; order Salmoniformes; family Salmonidae; genus Salvelinus; species Salvelinus namaycush. The sequence continues at coordinate 11,078 of NW_024058833.1, forward strand.
GGATGGCGCTGCAGTTCCCCTTCTGCCTTTCAATGCATGGGTCTCTACTTTATTGGCACGGGAGGCGCACGATGAGGGTCATGAAGGTGTGGCTGCAACCCTGCTGAAAATGAGGAGGAAAGCCTGGGTCATCCAAGGAAGAAAAATTTCCCAAAAAGTAGTGGATAACTGCCTTTTCTGCAAAAAGTCAAGAGCAAGAAGGTGCGAACAGGTAATGGCTGACTTACCTGCTGAAAGAGCCACACCTGCAGCTCCTTTCGAGTTCACTACAGTCGACCTCTTCGGACCGTACCTTGTCAAAGATGACATCAAGAAACGGGTCTCAATGAAAGTGTGGGGTGTCGTCTTCAGCTGTATGGCCAGCAGGGCAATTCATGCAGACCTGGTCAACACAATGTCGACAGAGAGCTTCTTGATGGCTTACCAACGCTTTACTGCAATTAGAGGGCACCTAAGAAAGATCTGGTCCGACCCGGGGACAAACTTCATCGGCGCCAAACCTGTCCTAAGAGAGCTGTACCAGTTCCTGGATGCTCAGAATAGAACTTCAATAGAAGAGATGTCGGCTAAAAAAGGTACCAAATGGGAGTGGACAATTCACCCTGCTGACTCACCTCACCGCAATGGGGCTGCTGAAGCCGCTGTTCGCATTCTCAAGAAGGCACTGCAGAGCCTGGGCAACAACACTGGCCTTAGCTACAGCGAGCTTCAGACAACACTACAACTTGCTGCAAACCTTGCCAACGAATGCCCAATAGATGCCAGGGTGCAGAGCCATGAAGAAAGCGTGCAGTATGTGTCACCCAACACACTTCTCCTGGGCCGGGCCTCTCCAAGCGGTGAGATCAGAACATTTGACTTTGCGAACTACCCTTACAAGAGACTCAGAGAGATGCAGAACCAGGTCAACAAATTCTGGAGGTCTTGGAGCCAGCTTGCCGGCCCAAACTTATTTCTGAGAAGTAAATGGCACACTTCATATCGCAACGTTGCTGTCAGAGATATTGTCTGGTTGTGTAACCAAAATGCAGTGAGGGGCCAATTCAAGCTAGGACGGGTGGTGAGCGTTAATCCAGATGCTAAGGGCATTGTTCGAGACGTGAACGTCAAAGTGGTCCAAAGCTCCTGCCTTCCTGTCACAAAACCCGCACTAAACCGGCCATCGGCCAAAGTCCTGAAAGAAGCTACGCAAACCACAGTCCTGCACAGAGATGTTCGACGCCTGGTTGTCTTGCTACCAGTTGAGGATCAAACTCGGAGCTGACCGGCAGTATGTAGGTGCTGATTTACGATCTTTCCATCGGTTCCCGTGGGAAGATTGAGTGGGAGGTGTGCTGACAAACTGCCTGGGAGCTCGTCAGTGGTGAAACTCCTCCTCCTTCAATCAGTGGTGAACCAGGTGGAACAAATCTTCCAGGCAATCTGGGCGTGCCAGCACCTGGCTCTGCTGTTGTCTTTAGACCGCAGTGAAAGGAGCATTTATAACACCACAAGACCAAGGGAACTTCATCTTTGTGATCAAGGTGACTGTGCAAGTCCAAGCCCTCCACAAAACTGTGAAAGACAGCCGGTAAGCGCCATATTGGCCATGCTTGGCTAGACTGCTAATGATACTCTGGAAAACACAGACTCTTAACTCTTAACTTTGATAGGACTTTTGCAGTGGTATTTATAACTTCAAATGTTGTTTGTGGGGTAAGAAGGAAAAGTAAGAAGAGCCAAATTCATTGTTGACAAAGAACTTGTTTGAAATGGTTAAAAGTAATTTAAACTTTTTAGAAATCTTAGTAAACCAAGTTCTTAATTCAGTAACAAATGTTTAGTCTAGAAAATCTTTGGCTAAAAAATGTAAGATTTGTCTGCTTAAAACTACTGATTAGAAAATAAATGTAATTTTTTACTACTAAAAATATTTTGAATGTATTTGGCTAAAATGCAAATTTAGATAAAAATATACTGATTCTGCTCATTTGATTAAAAATGGTGGGTTTCTATTTTGGGAAACATTTGCTTAAAAGTGGAAACCTTGTATTTTATAATGGCAGAAATGTGTTTATCTGAGGTGAATGTGGATAATTTTGTGTATTTAATTAGGCTGTCAACTCAAATAATAACTTGTATTTGTCATCTCTTTTTTGAGGTTTTTCACCTGTTTACTGCCAACCAAAGAATGGTAAATAAAAGACAAACAACTGATTCCATGGCTGTTTATTGAGTGAAATCCAGTTAAAATCTTCATGTGGAGGGACTGTCCTTTTCAAGTGGGGAATTGCACAAGAAAGAGGTCAAAACTTGACAATTATAATACAGGCCAGGTCTATTAAAATACAGGCCAGGCCTCATATAATAAAGGCCAGGCATATTATAATACAGACCAGGTCTATTATAATACAGACAAAGTCTATCATAATACAGGACAGGTCTATTATAATACAGGCCAGGTCTATTATAATACAGGACAGGCCTATTATAATACAGGCCAGGTCTATTATAAAACCGACGAGGTATATTATAATACAGACCAGGTTTATTATAATACAGACAAGGTCTATTATAATACAGGCCTGGTCCATCATAATACAGGCCAGGTCTTTTATAATACAGGCCAGGTCTATATAATACAGGCCAGGTATATTATAATACAGACCAGGTCTATTATAATACAGGACAGGCCTATTATAATACAGGCCAGGTCTATTATAAAACCGACGAGGTATATTATAATACAGACCAGGTTTATTATAATACAGACAAGGTCTATTATAATACAGGCCTGGTCCATCATAATACAGGCCAGGTCTATATAATACAGGCCTGGTCTATTATAATACAGACCAGGTCTATTATAATATAGACCAGGTCTATTATAATACAGGCCAGGTCTATTATAATACAGGACAGGTTCTCAGGCTAAGTCTATTATAATACAGACCAGGTCTATTATAATATAGGTCAGGTCTATTATAATACAGCCCAGGTCTATTATAATACAGACCAGGTCTATTATAATACAGACCATGTCTATTATAATAGAGGCCAGGTCTACAGACCAGGTCTATTAAAATATAGACAATGTCTATTATAATAGAGGCCAGGTCTACAGACCAGGTCTATTATAACACACAGACCAGGTCTATTATAATGCGGGTATATTACAATACAGGCCAGGTCTACAGGCCATGTCTATTATAATAGAGGCCAGGTCTATTATAATACAGACCAGGTCTATTATATTACAGGCCAGGTTTATTTTAATACAGTACATGTCTATTATAATACAGGCCAGGTCTACAGGCCAGGTCTATTATAATACAGACCAGGTCTATTATAATACAGACCATGTCTATAATAATAGAGGCCAGGTCTACAGATCAGGTCTATTATAACACAGGCCAGGTCTATTATAATACAGACCAGGTCTGTTATAATACAGACCAGGTCAATTAAAATTCAGGCCAGGTCTATTATAATACAGGCCAGGTCTACAGGCCAGGTCTATTATAATACAGGCCAGGTCTCATATAATTCAGGCCAGGTCTATTATAATACCGACCAGGTCTATTATAATACAGGCCAGGTCTATTATAATACCGATGAGGTATAGTATAATACAGACCAGGTCTATTATAATACAGACCAGGTCTATTATAATACAGACAAGGTCTATTATAATACAGACCAGGTCTATTATAATACAGGCCAGGTCTTTTATAATACAGGCCAGGTCTATATAATACAGGCCTGGTCTATTATAATACAGGCCAGGTCTATTATAATACAGGTCAGGTCTCATATAATAAAGGCCAGGCATATTATAATACAGACCAGGTCTATTATAATACAGACAAAGTCTATCATAATACAGGACAGGTCTATTATAATACAGGCCAGGTCTATTATAAAACCGACAAGGTATATTATAACACAGACCAGGTCTATTATAATACAGACTAGGTCTATTATAATACAGGCCTGGTCCATCATAATACAGGCCAGGTCTTTTATAATACAGGCCAGGTCTATATAATACAGGCCTGGTCTAGTATAATACAGACCAGGTCTATTATAATACAGGTCAGGTCTCATATAATACAGGCCAGGTATATTATAATACAGCCCAGGTCTATTATAATACAGACCAGGTCTATTATAATACAGACCATGTCTATTATAATAGAGGCCAGGTCTACAGACCAGGTCTATTATAATACAGGCCAGGTATATTATAATAGAGACCAGGTCTATTATAATACAGACCAGGTTAATTATAGTACAGGACAAGTCTACAGACCAGGTCTATTATAATACAGACCAGGTCTATTATAATGCGGGTATATTACAATACAGGCCAGGTCTACAGGCCATGTCTATTATAATAGAGGCCAGGTCTATTATAATACAGACCAGGTCTATTATATTACAGGCCAGGTTTATTTTAATACAGGACATGTCTATTATAATACAGGCCAGGTCTACAGGCCAGGTCTATTATAATACAGACCAGGTCTATTATAATACAGACCATGTCTATAATAATAGAGAACAGGTCTACAGATCAGGTCTATTATAATACAGGCCAGGTCTATTATAATACAGACCAGGTCTATTATAATACAGGCCAGGTCTACAGGCCAGGTCTATTATAATACAGGCCAGGTCTATTATAATACAGGCCAGGTCTATTATAATACCGACCAGGTCTATTATAATACCGACCAGGTCTATTATAATACAGGCCAGGTCTATTATAATACCGACCAGGTATATTATAATACAGACCAGGTCTATTATAATACAGACCAGGTCTATTATAATACAGACAAGGTCTATTATAATACAGACCAGGTCTATTATAATACAGGCCAGGTCTTTTATAATACAGGCCAGGTCTATATAATACAGGCCTGGTCTATTATAATACAGGCCAGGTCTATTATAATACAGGCCAGGTCTATTATAATACCGACGAGGTCTATTATAATACAGGCCAGGTCTACAGGCCAGGTCTATTATAATACCGACCAGGTCTATTATAATACCGACCAGGTCTATTATAAAACAGGCCAGGTTTATTATAATACAGACCAGGTCTATTATAATACAGGGCAGGTCTATCATAATACCGACCAGGTCTATTATAATACAGGCCAGGTCTATTATAATACAGGCCAGGTCTATTAAAATACAGGCCAGGTCTCATATAATAAAGGCCAGGCATATTATAATACAGACCAGGTCTATTATAATACAGACAAAGTCTATCATAATACAGGACAGGTCTATTATAATACAGGCCAGGTCTATTATAAAACCGACGAGGTATATTATAATACAGACCAGGTCTATTATAATACTGACTAGGTCTATTATAATACAGGCCTGGTCCATCATAATACAGGCCAGGTCTTTTATAATACAGGCCAGGTCTATATAATACAGGCCTGGTCTAGTATAATACAGACCAGGTCTATTATAATACAGGTCAGGTCTCATATAATACAGGCCAGGTATATTATAATACAGACCAGGTCTATTATAATACAGGACAGGCCTATTATAATACAGGCCAGGTCTATTATAAAACCGACGAGGTATATTATAATACAGACCAGGTTTATTATAATACAGACAAGGTCTATTATAATACAGGCCTCGTCCATCATAATACAGGCCAGGTCTTTTATAATACAGGCCAGGTCTATATAATACAGGCCTGGTCTAGTATAATACAGACCAGGTCTATTATAATATAGACCAGGTCTACTATAATACAGACCAGGTCTATTATAATACAGACCCGGTCTATTATAATATGGGCCAGGTCTATTATAATACAGGACAGGTCTATTATAATATAGGTCAGGTCTATTATAATACAGCCCAGGTCTATTATAATACAGAACAGGTCTATTATAATACAGACCATGTCTATTATAATAGAGGCCAGGTCTACAGACCAGGTCTATTAAAATACAGACCATGTCTATTATAATAGAGGCCAGGTCTACAGATCAGGTCTATTATAATACAGGCCTGGTATATTATAATAGAGACCAGGTCTATTATAATACAGACCAGGTTAATTATAGTACAGGACAAGTCTACAGACCAGGTCTATTATAATACAGACCAGGTCTATTATAATGCGGGTATATTACAATACAGGCCAGGTCTACAGGCCATGTCTATTATAATAGAGGCCAGGTCTATTATAATACAGACCAGGTCTATTATATTACAGGCCAGGTTTATTTTAATACAGGACATGTCTATAATAATTCAGGCCAGGTCTACAGGCCAGGTCTATTATAATAGAGACCAGGTCTATTATAATACAGACCATGTCTATAATAATAGAGGCCAGGTCTACAGATCAGGTCTATTATAACACAGGCCAGGTCTATTATAATACAGACCAGGTCAATTAAAATTCAGGCCAGGTCTATTATAATACAGGCCAGGTCTACAGGCCAGGTCTATTATAATACAGGCCAGGTCTCATATAATACAGGCCAGGTCTATTATAATACCGACCAGGTCTATTATAATACCGACCAGGTCTATTATAATACAGGCCAGGTCTATTATAATACCGACCAGGTCTATTATAATACCGGCCTGGTCTACAGGCCATGTCTATTATAATAGAGGACAGGTCTATTATAATACAGACCAGGTCTATTATATTACAGGCCAGGTTTATTTTAATACAGGACATGTCTATTATAATACAGGCCAGGTCTACAGGCCAGGTCTATTATAATACAGACCAGGTCTACTATAATGCAGACAATGGCTATTATAATACAGACCATGTCTATTATAATACAGACCATGTCTATTATAATAGAGGCCAGGTCTACAGACCAGGTCTATTATAATACAGACCAGGTCTATTATAATACAGACCATGTCTATTATAATAGAGGCCAGGTCTACAGATCAGGTCTATTATAATACAGGTGTCAAGTTTTGACCTCTTTCTTGTGCAATTCCCCACTTGAAAAGGACAATCCCTCCACATGAAGATTTTAACTGGATTTCACTCAATAAACAGCCATAGAATCAGTTGTTTGTCTTTTATTTACCATTCTTTGGTTGGCAGTAAACAGGTGAAAAACCTCAAAAAAGAGATGACAAATACAAGTGATTATTTGAGTTGACAGCCTAATTAAATACACAAAATTATCCACATCCACCTCAGAAAAACATTTCTGCCATTATCAAATACAAGGTTTCCACTGTTAAGCAAATGTTTCCCAAAATAGAAACCCACCATTTTTAATCAAATGAGCAGAATCAGTACACTTTTATCCAAATTTGCATTTTAGCCAAACACATTCAAAATACCTCTAGTAGCAAAAAAACACACTTATTTTCTAATCAGCAGTTAAGCAGACAAATCCTACATCTTTTAGCCAAAGATTTTCCAGACTATACATTTGTTACTGAATTAAGAACTTGGTTTACTAAGATTTCTACAAAGTTTAACTTACTTTTAACCATTTCAAACAAGTTCTATCAACAATGAATTTGGCTCTTCTTACTTTATACCCCACTAACAACATTTGAAGTTATAAATACCACTGCAAAAGTCCTATCAAAGTTAAGAGTTAAGTCTGTGTTTTCCAGAGTATCATTAGCAGTGCACTGCTTAAGTCAGTCTAACAAAACATGGCCAATATGGCGCTTACCGGCTGTCTTTCACAGTTTTGTGGAGGGCTTGGACTTGCACAGTCACCTTGATCACATAGATGAAGTTTCCTTGGTCTTGTGGTGCTATAAATGCTCCTTTCACTGCGTTCTAAAGACAACAGCAGAGCCAGGTGCTGGCACGCCCAGATTGCCTGGAAGATTTGTTCCACCTGGTCCACCACTGATTGAAGGAGGAGGAGTTTCACCACTGAGGAGCTCCCAGGCAGTTTGACAGCACACCTCCCACTCAATCTTCCCACGGGAACCGATGGAAAGATTGTAAATCAGCACCTACATACTGCCGGTCAGCTCCGAGTTTGATCCTCAACTGGTAGCAAGACAACCAAGCGTCGAACATCTCTGTGCAGGACTGTTGTTTGCGTAGCTTCTTTCAGGACTTTGGCCGATGGTCGGTTTAGTGCGGGTTTTGTGACAGGAAGGCAGGAGCTTTGGACCACTTTGACGTACACGTCTCGAACAATGCCCTTAGCATCTGGATTAACGCTCATCACCCGTCCTAGTTTGAATTGGCCCCTCATTGCATTTTGGTCACACAACCAGACAATATCTCCGACAGCAACGTTGCGATATGAAGTGTGCCATTTACTTCTCAGAAATAAGTTTGGGCCGGCAAGCTGGCTCCAAGACCTCCAGAATTTGTTGACCTGGTTCTGCATCTCTCGGAGTCTCTTGTAAGGGTAGTTCGCAAAGTCAAATGTTCTGATCTCACCGCTTGGAGAGGCCCGGCCCAGGAGAAGTGTGTTGGGTGACACATACTGCACGCTTTCTTCTTGACTCTGCACCCTGGCATCTATTGGGCATTCGTTGGCAAGGTTTGCAGCAAGTTGTAGTGTTGTCTGAAGCTCACTGTAGCTAAGGCCAGTGTTGTTGCCCAGGCTCTGCAGTGCCTTCTTGAGAATGCGAACAGCGGCTTCAGCAGCCCCATTTCGGTGAGGTGAGTCAGCAGGGTGAATTGTCCACTCCCATTTGGTACCTTTTTGAGCCGACATCTCTTCTATTGAAGTCCTATTCTGAGCATCCAGGAACTGGTAAAGCTCTCTTAGGATAGGTTTGGCGCCAATGAAGTTTGTCCCCGGGTCGGACCAGATCTTTCTTGGGTGCCCTCTAATTGCAGTAAAGCGTTGGTAAGCCATCAAGAAGCTCTCTGTCGACATTGTGTTGACCAGGTCTGCATGAATTGCCCTGCTGGCCATACAGCTGAAGACGACACCCCACACTTTCATTGAGACCCGTTTCTTGATGTCATCTTTGACAAGGTACGGTCCGAAGAGGTCGACTGTAGTGAACTCGAACGGAGCTGCAGGTGTGGCTCTTTCAGCAGGTAAGTCAGCCATTACCTGTTCGCACCTTCTTGCTCTTGACTTTTTGCAGAAAAGGCAGTTATCCACTACTTTTTGGGAAATTTTTCTTCCTTGGATGACCCAGGCTTTCCTCCTCATTTTCAGCAGGGTTGCAGCCACACCTTCATGACCCTCATCGTGCGCCTCCCGTGCCAATAAAGTAGAGACCCATGCATTGAAAGGCAGAAGGGGAACTGCAGCGCCATCCTCCCTGAAGCCATGGATTCTCCCACCGCAGACTAGTAACCCAGATTCTGGCTCTCTGTACACAACCAAGCGGTCCGTAGTGGTAATTGGGAACGTCACCCCCTCTTGAGCAGCAAGATAGATGTATCTTATTGCCTCTTGACGTTCTGTGGCGGTGATAACTCCTTTTGTGGGAATCACCTCCCACTTTGGGGTCTCGATGGACTTTGTTGCAGATCTAAACTTTTTGGCGGCTCTCCAGATAAAAGCAACAGTCTTGATTAGACACTTTAGGCTACTAAAGCGCCTCTCATCCACCAAGTTTAGGACAGCTGCACCAGCAGGAAATCGTCCCACAAGACTTGGAAGACTTCTTTTCGCTTGGGCTCTGGTGAGTGCTGCCACAAATGACTTCTTTTGCATATTGTTAATGCTCTCTCGAGCTGTCACAGACACATCTTTTGACGACATAATTGGCCACTCGCTCTCTGGAAGATATAGAAACTCTGGCCCTTGCTGCCACTCTGAATGGGCATCAAGTTCCTTTGGCCCAGCTCCTCGAGTGATAATGTTGGCTATGTTGAGTGGTCCAGGGATCCACCACCAGTCCTGTAGCCGTGTGCTCTCTTGGATCTCTCCAATTCTATTAGCGAAGAAAGTCTGAAATCCATAGCTTTCACGCTGGATAGCTCCAAGAACAGTCTGACTGTCTAACAAATGGTACCACCTTTTTATCTGGATCTGGGTATGCTGTTCAAAGTACTTTTTCAGGCGGCTTGCAAAGACTGCACCGCAAAGTTCTGCTTTGACTGCATCCCCCTTCAGGTCTAGTGGTGTCAGCTTTGCTTTTGACTCCACTAGTCGAATTGTTAATTGTTTGTTGCAGTTCCACCGCAGGTAGAGGACAGCACCATAGGAGCTTTCACTGCCATCTGAAAAAGTGACAGCGACTGGTTCAGTTGTTGCCTTTGGTGGAGTAAGAGCTCTTGGGAACATTACTTTGCTTAGCTGGACGTACTCCTCAAAAATTCCAATTGCATCTTTGCGGAGCTCATCCGACAGGGGAAGGTCCCATGTGTCCTTGACCATGCTGCACTTTGATTTTGCCTCTTGGAATGCCCTTCGGACCAAGATAGCCCCTCTTTGCTTTGATGGCGTTGTCAGGCCAACTGGGTCGTACAAACCAGCAACTTGACTCAGCAGTTCACGTCTTGTCAGTGGGTCTGGTGTCTGTGCTCGTACTTCTTCTAGCAGTAAGTCCTGCCCAAGTCTCATCTTTTTCTTCCGCCTGGAGAAGTTGACCCTCACCATGACATGCAACATGTCTTCATCCACAATGTAGCCGAGACCGAGCGCCTTGTTGTCTTCCTCCTTAAGCTGATTTGGCAGGACAACAATATTTGGTGATGCCTTTTCTCTTTCTCCTTTATTTTGGCCTGAGAAGACCCAAGGCTTCAGTGCAAACCCTCCTGCTTTTAGAATCAGCTCCACATTCTTTGTGATGACTTCGAGTTTTTCACGGCAGTTGTGGGATGTCAAGATGTCATCGACGTAGCTGTGCTCATGTAATACTTGGCATTCATCTGTGAGGTGGCTGAATTGAGGCAGGTTAGCCGTCTCCCTCATGGCCAGTTGTGCTATGCACCCTGCTGGCTTGTCCCCGATATTCACTCTGGTTATGGCGTATTGTTCCACCTCATCGCCCTCTGAATCCCGCCACAAGAACCGGTGTAGATGGACTTCCCTCTCCTCGAGCCACACAGAATTGTACATTTTTCTGACGTCTCCTAGAGCGGCGTAGGAGCCTTGGCGGAACTTGAGGAGGACAGCTCGAATCGGATTGAGAACGTCAGGGCCTTTCATCAGAAGATCATTGAGACTTTGGCCTTTGTACTTCTGACTGCTGTTCCAGACAAGTCTTACCGGAGTTGTAACAGAGTGGGGGTTGGGTGCGATAAGATGACTAATATACCAGACAGGTCCATTCCAGTTGGTTAGATCCTCTTTGGTCAGCTTTCTTGCAGCCCGGCGGTCAACCATTTCGTGGACTTGAGCACCATAGGCTTTTTTCCACTGCGGTTCTTTGGCGAGCTGTCTCTCTGTTCTGAGAAACAGCTCGCCAAAGAACCGCAGTGGAAAAAAGTGTGCTCACAGGTTTATTTTAATACAAGACATGTCTATTATAATACAGGCCAGGTCTACAGGCCAGGTCTATTATAATACAGACCAGGTCTATTATAATACAGACCATGTCTATTATAATAGAGGCCAGGTCTACAGATCAGGTCTATTATATTACAGGCCAGGTTTATTTTAATACAGGACATGTCTATTATAATACAGGCCAGGTCTACAGGCCAGGTCTATTATAATACAGACCAGGTCTATTATAATACAGACCATGTCTATTATAATAGAGGCCAGGTCTACAGATCAGGTCTATTATAATACAGGCCAGGTCGATTATAATAGAGACCAGGTCTATTATAATACAGTACATGGCTACAGGCCAGGTCTATTATAACACAGGCCAGGTCTATTATAATACAGACCAGGTCTATTATAATACAGACCAGGTCTATTATAATACAGACCAGGTCTATTATAATACAGGCCAAGTCTATTATAATACAGGCCAGGTCTACAGGCCAGGTCTATTATAATACCGACCAGGTCTATTATAATACCGACCAGGTCTATTATAATACAGGCCAGGTCTATTATAATACCGACCAGGTCTATTATAATACCGGCCAGGTCTATTATAATACAGGCCAGGTCTATTATAATACAGACCAGGTCTATTATAATACTGACCAGGTCTATTATAATACAGACGAGGTCTATTATAATAGAGACCAGGTCTATTATAATACAGTACATGGCTACAGGCCAGGTCTATTATAGCACAGGCCAGGTCTATTATAATACCGACAGGGCTATTATAATACAGGCCAGGTCTATTATAATACAGACCAGGTCTATTATAATACAGACCAGGTCAATTATAATACAGACCAGGTCTATTATAATACAGGCCAGGTATACAGGCCAGGTCTATTATAATACAGACCAGGTATATTATAATACAGACCCGGTCTATTATAATACAGGCCAGGTCTATTATAATACAGGACAGGTTCTCAGGCTAGGTCTATTATAATACAGATCAGGTATATTATAATACAGGCCAGGTCTATTATAATACAGGCCAGGTCTTTTATAATACAGGCCAGGTCTATATAATACAGGCCTGGTCTAGTATAATACAGACCAGGTCTATTATAATACAGGTCAGGTCTATTATAATACAGACCAGGTATATTATAATACAGGCCAGGTCTATTATAATACAGTTCAGGTCTATTATAATACAGGCCAGGTCTATTATAATACAGACCAGGTATATTTTAATACAGGCCAGGGTTATTATAATACAGGCCAGGGTTATTATAATACAGGCCAGGTCTACAGGCCAGGTCTATTATAATACAGGAAAGGTCTATTATAATACCGACGAGGTATATTATAATACAGACCAGGTCTATTATAATACAGACCAGGTCTATTATAATACAGACAAGGTCTATTATAACACAGGCCTTGTCCAACATAATACAGGCCAGGTCTATTATAATACAGACCAGGTCTATTACAATACAGGCCAGGTTTATCATAATACAGGCCATGTATATTATAATACAGGCCAGGTCTACAGGCCAGGTCTATTATAATACAGGCCATGTATATTATAATACAGGCCAGGTCTACAGGCCAGGTCTATTATAATACAGGCCATGTCTATTATAATACCGACCAGGTCTATTATAATACAGGCCAGGTCTATTATAATACAGGCCATGTCTATTATAATACTGACCAGGTCTATTATAATAGAGACCAGGTCTATTATAATACAGTACATGGCTACAGGCCATGTCTATTATAACACAGGCCAGGTCTATTATAATACCGACAGGGCTATTATAATACAGGCCAGGTCTATTATAATACAGACCGGCCAGGTAATTATTATAATACAGCCGGTGATAACAGACAGGGAACGGCCAGGTCTATTATATAGAGACCAGGTCTATTTAATACAGGGCCAGGTCTATTATAATACAGGCCAGGTCTATATAAATACCGACCAGGTCTATTATAATACTAACCAGGTCTATTATAATACAGACCAGTTGAATTATAATACAGGCCAGGTCTTTATAATACAGGCCAGGTCTATTATAATACAGGCCAGTTCTATTATAATACCGACAGTTATTATAATACTAACCAGATCCTATTATATAGACAGACCGTTGAATTATAATACAAGCACAGGTCTATTATAATACAGGCCATGTCTATTATATAATACAGGCCAGGTCTACAGGCCAGGTCTATTATAATACAGGCCAGGTTACAAGCCAGGTCTATTATAATACAGCCCAGGTCTATTATAATACAGGCCAGGTCCATTATAATACAGGTCAGGTATACAGGCCAGGTCTATTATAATACAGGCCAGGTCTATTATAATACAGGCCAGGTCTATTATAATACAGGTCAGGTATACAGGCCAGGTCTAGTATAATACAGGCCAGGTCTATGCCAGGTCTATTATAATACAGCCTGTCTATTATAATAAAGGCCAGGTCTATATAATACAGGCAGGTCTACAGGCAGGTCTATTATAATACAGGCCAGTCTATTATTCATACAAACCAGGTCTATTAATACAGACCAGTTCTATTTATTACAGACCAGGTCTATTATAATACAGGCCAGGTCTATTATAATGCGGGTCTATTACAATACTGGCCAGGTCTACAGACCAGGTCTATTATAATAGAGGCCAGGTTTTATCATAATACAGGCCGGTATATTAATAGTACAGGCCAAGTCTACAGGCCAGGGATTATAATACGACCAGGTCTATATAATACAGACCAGGTATATATAATACAGGCCATGTCTATAGTAGTACAGACCAGGTATATTATAATACAGGCCAGGTCTATTATAATACAGGACAGGTCCACAGGCTAGGTCTATTATAATACAGACCAGGTCTATTATAATACAGACCAGGGCTATTATAATACAGGCCGGTCTGCAGATCAGGTTTATATATAAACAGTTCATGTCTATTATAAATACAGGCCAGGTCTATTATAATACAGACCAGGTCTATTATAATACAGGCCAGGTTTATTAAGTACAGGACAGTCTACAGACCTGGGCTATTTAAAACAGACCAGGTCTATTATAATACAGGCCAGGTCTGGCAGATCCGGTCTATTATATAACATCATGTCTATATAATACAGGCCAGGTCTATTATAATACAGGCCAGGTCATTATAATACAGACCAGGTAAATTATAATACGACCAGGTCTATTATAATACAGACCAGGTCTATTATAATACAGACAGGTCATTATATTACAGGCCAGGTTTTTATAATACAGCAATGTCTATTATAATACAGGCCAGGTCTACAGGCAGCGTCTTATAATACAGGCCTGGTCTACAGGCCAGGTCCATTATAATACAGACCAGGTCTATTACAATACAGGCCAGGTCTATTATAATACAGGTCAGGTCTTTATAATATAGGCCATGTCTATATAATACAGGCCAGGTCTAATTAAATACAGACCAGTTCTATTATAATACAGTACAGGGCTAAAGGCCAGGTCTATTATAATACAGACCAGGTCTATTATAATACAGGCCAGGTCTATTATAGTACGACCAGGTTATTATAATACAGGCCAGGTCTATTATAATATACGCAGGTCTACAGGCACAGGTTATTATAATACAGGCCGGGTCTATTATAATACAAACCAGGTCTATTTTAATAAGGCCAGGTCTATGATAATATAGCCCAGGTCTATAAAATACAGACCATGTCTAATATAATACAGGCCATGTATATTATAGTACAGGCCAAGGTACTTTACAGGCCATGTCTATTATAATACAGGCCAGGTCTATTATAATACAGGCCAGGTCGTATTAAATACAGGCCAGGTTACAGGCCAGGTCTATTATAATACAGGCAGGTCTACGGCCAGGTCTATATAATACAGGCCTGGTCTATTATAATACAAACCAGGTCTTTATAATACAGAACAGTTGAATTATAATACAGGCCAGGTCTATAATACAGGCCAGGTCTATTATAATACAGCCAGGTCTACAGGCCAGGTCTGTCTATTATAAAACAGGCCAGGTCTATTATAATACCGACCAGGTCTAGTATAATACTAACCCAGGTCTATATAATACAGACCAGTTTGAATGATAATACAGGACAGGTCTATTATAATACAGGGCCAGGTCTAATTATAATACAGGCCAGGTCTACAGGCCAGGTCTATAAATACAGGCCAGGTCGGACAGGCCAGGTCTATTATAATACAGGCATGTCTTTTATAATACAAACCAGGTATATTTAATACAGGCCAGGTCTATGATAAATAGCCCAGGTCTATTTAAAATACCCCAGACCATGTCTATTATAATACAGGACTGGTATATTATAGTACAGGAAAGGTCTACAGACCATGGTATTATAATACAGCCAGGTCTATTATAATACAGGCCAGGTGTATTATAGTACCGACCAGGTCTATTATATACAGGCCAGGATATTATAATACAGTACAGGGATACAGGCAGGTCTATATAATAGAGACCAGGTCTATATATCTACAGGCCAGGTCTATTATAATACAGGCCAGTCTATTATAATACCGACCAGTCTATTATAATACTAACCAGGTTATTATAATACAGACCAGTTGAATTATAATACAGGCCAGGTCTATTATAATAAGGCCAGGTCTATTATAATACCGACCAGGTCTATTATTAATCATAACCAGGTCTATATAATACGACCAGTTGAATTATAATACAGCACAGGTCTATATAATACAGGCCAGGGTCTATTATCACTACAGGCCAGGTCTACAGCCAGGTCTATATATAGCCAGTCTACAGACCAGGTCTATTATATACAGGCCAGGTCTATTATAATACAGGCCTGGTCATCTTATAATACAGGCCACGGTCTATATATTAATACAGGCCAGGTCTACAGGCCAGGTCTATTATAATACAGGCCCAGGTCTATATAGAATACAAAACCAGGGTCTAATCATAATACAGACCAGTTTCATTATATTACAGGCCAGGTGCTATTATCAATACAGGCCAGGTCTATTATAATGCGGGTCTATTACAATACTGGCCAGGTCTACAGGCAGGTCATTATAATACAGGCCAGGGTATCATAATACAGGCCGTGTATATTATAGTACAGGCCAAGTCTACAGGCCAGGGCTATATAATACCGACCAGGTCTATTATAATACAGACCAGGTATATTATAATCAGGCCATGTTATTATAGTACAGACCAGGTATATATAATACAGGCCATGTCTATTATAAATACAGACAGGTCCACAGGCTAGGTCTATAATACAAACCAGGTCTATTATAATACAGACCAGTTGAATTATAATACAGGCCAGGTCTATATAAACAGTCATATAAATACAGGCCAGGTCTACAGCAGGTCTATTATAATTACAGGCACAGTCTACAGGCCAGTCTATTATAATACAGGCCAGGTTACAGGCCAGCGTATTATTATAATTACAGGCCTGGTCTATTATAATACAAACCAGGTCTACTTTTATACAGGCCAGGTCTATTATAATACAGACCAGGTCTATTAAAATACAGACCAGTTCTATTAAAATACAGGCCCTGTATATTATAGTAGAGGCCAGGTTAATGCCATGTCATTATATTACAGGCCTAGGTTAAGTATTAATACAGGCCAGGTCTACAGGCCAGGTCTATTATAATACCGACCAGGTCTATTATAATACTAACCAGGTTATATTATAATACAGAACAGTGAATTATAATACAGGCCAGGTCTATTATAATACAGGCCAGGTCTATTTTAATACAGGCCAGGTCTACAGGCCAGGTCTATTATAATACAGGCCAGGTCTACAGGCCAGGTCTATTATAATACAGGCCAGGTCTATTATAATTACAAACCAGGTCTATTATAATACAGGCCAGGTCTATGAAATTAGCCCAGGTCTATTAAAATACAGACCATGTATATTATAATACAGGCCAGTTATTATAGTACAGGCAGGTCTACAGGCCATGTCTATTATAATACAGCCAGGTCTATATAATACAGGCCAGGGTATTATAGCTACCGACCAGGTCTATATAATAGACAGGCCAGGTCATATTATAATACAGTACAGAGGATACAGGCCATGTCCTATATAATAGAGACCAGGTCTATTTATAATACAGGCGACAGGGTCTATTATAATAACAGGCGCAGGTCTATTATAATACCGACCAGGTCTATGAATAAAACTAAGCCAGGTCTATTATAATACAGACCAGTTGAATATAAATAATACAGGACCAGGTCTATTATATTACAGGCAGGTCTA
>NW_024058833.1:28929-46004 GCF_016432855.1 Salvelinus namaycush
AGGTCTCTATAATAATACAGACCCAGGTCTATTATAATATAGCGAAGGCTCGGTACAGGCCAGGTCTATTATAATACCGACCAGGTCTAATATATACAAGACCAGTTTCAGGCCAGGTTCATATTATAACAGACCAGGTCTATTATTAAATAGGCAGTGTCTATTATAATACAGCCCAGGTCTATATAATACAGACCAGTCTATATAATACAGACCATGTCTATTATAATAGAGGCCAGGTTCTACAGACAGGTCTATTTATATACAGGCCAGGTCTATTATAATAGAGACCAGGTCATTATAATACAGGCCAGGTTAATTATAAGTACAGGACAACGTCAGACCAGGTCATATAATACAGACCAGGTCTATTATAATGCGGGTTATTTACAATACAGGCCGGTATACAGGCCCTGTCTATTAATAGAGGCCAGGTCTATATAATACAGACCAGGTCTATTATATACAGGCCAGGTTTATATATTATAGCCAGTTATTTAATACAGGACAGGTCTATTATAATACAGCTTGTTACGGCCAGGTCTATTATAATACAGGACAGGTATATTATAATACAGACACGGTCTATTATAATACAGGCCAGGTCTATATAATACAGGACAGGTATCAGGATAGGTCTATTATAATACAGACCATCTTTATAATATAGGTCAGTTATATAATACAGGCCAGGTCTAGATATAATGTACGTACCAGGTCTATTATAATACAGGCCAGGTCTATTATAAATAATACAGCCCAGGTTATTATAATGCGGGTCATTACAATACAGACAGATTCTCGGCTTAGCCATAGTTATAATACAGACAAGTCTATGTAATATAGGTCAGGTTATTATAATACATTATAATACAGGCCATGTCTATTATAATACCGCCAGGTCTATTATAATACTAACCAGGCTCTAGTTAAATACAGACCAGTTGAATTATAATACATCACAGGTGCTATTATAATACAGCCAGGTCTATTTATAATACGTCCAGGTCTACAGGCCAGGTCTGATATAATCCAGGCCAGGTCTACAGGCCATCTATTATAATCATGCCTGGTCTATTATATACAGCCAGGTCTATTATAATACAGGCCAGGTAACAGCCGTTCTTATATAATACAGACCGGGTCTATTATAATACAGGCCAGGTCTATTATAATACAGGCCATGTCTACAGGCCAGGTCTATTAAAATACAGGCCAGGTCTCCAGCCGGTCTATTATATACAGCCTGGTCTATTATACAGGCCAGGTCTATTATAATACAGGCCAGGTCCTACAGGCCAGGCTATTATACAGGCCCGTCTATTATAATACAAACCAGGTCTATTATAATACAGACCAGTTTCTATTATATTACAGTGCCAGCGGTCTATATAATAGGCAGGCCAGGTCTATTATTAATGCGGGTCTATTACAATAAGGCCAGGTCTACAAGCCAGGTCTATTATAATACAGGCCAGGTTTATCATAATACAGGCCGTGTATATTATAGTACAGGCCAAGTCTACAGGCCAGGGCTATTATAATACCGACCAGGTCTATTATAATACAGACCAGGTATATTATAATACAGGCCATGTCTATTATAGTACAGACCAGGTATATTATAATACAGGCCATGTCTATTATAATACAGGACAGGTCCACAGGCTAGGTCTATTATAATACAGACCAGGTCTATTATAATACAGACCAGGTCTATTATAATACAGGCCAGGTCTGCAGATCAGGTCTATTATATAACAGTTCATGTCTATTATAATACAGGCCAGGTCTATTATAATACAGACCAGGTCTATTATAATACAGGCCAGGTTTATTATAGTACAGGACAAGTCTACAGACCTGGTCTATTATAATACAGACCAGGTCTATTATAATACAGGCCAGGTCTGCAGATCAGGTCTATTATATAACAGTTCATGTCTATTATAATACAGGCCAGGTCTATTATAATACAGACCAGGTCTATTATAATACAGACCAGGTCTATTATAATACAGACCAGGTCTATTATAATACAGACCAGGTCTATTATAATACAGACCAGGTCCATTATATTACAGGCCAGGTTTATTATAATACAGGCAATGTCTATTATAATACAGGCCAGGTCTACAGGCCAGGTCTATTATAATACAGGCCAGGTCTACAGGCCAGGTCCATTATAATACAGACCAGGTCTATTACAATACAGGCCAGGTCTATTATAATACAGGTCAGGTCTTTTATAATATAGGCCATGTCTATATAATACAGGCCAGGTCTAATATAATACAGACCAGTTCTATTATAATACAGTACAGGGCTAAAGGCCAGGTCTATTATAATACAGACCAGGTCTATTATAATACAGGCCAGGTCTATTATAGTACCGACCAGGTCTATTATAATACAGGCCAGGTCTATTATAATATACGCCAGGTCTACAGGCCAGGTCTATTATAATACAGGCCTGGTCTATTATAATACAAACCAGGTCTATTTTAATACAGGCCAGGTCTATGATAATATAGCCCAGGTCTATTAAAATACAGACCATGTCTAATATAATACAGGCCATGTATATTATAGTACAGGCCAGGTCTACAGGCCATGTCTATTATAATACAGGCCAGGTCTATTATAATACAGGCCAGGTCTATTATAATACAGGCCAGGTCTACAGGCCAGGTCTATTATAATACAGGCCAGGTCTACAGGCCAGGTCTATTATAATACAGGCCTGGTCTATTATAATACAAACCAGGTCTATTATAATACAGACCAGTTGAATTATAATACAGGCCAGGTCTATTATAATACAGGCCAGGTCTATTATAATACAGGCCAGGTCTACAGGCCAGGTCTATTATAATACAGGCCAGGTCTACAGGCCAGGTCTATTATAATACAGGCCAGGTCTACAGGCCAGGTCTATTATAATACAGGCCTGGTCTATTATAATACAAACCAGGTCTATTTTAATACAGGCCAGGTCTATGATAATATAGCCCAGGTCTATTAAAATACAGACCATGTCTAATATAATACAGGCCATGTATATTATAGTACAGGCCAGGTCTACAGGCCATGTCTATTATAATACAGGCCAGGTCTATTATAATACAGGCCAGGTCTACAGGCCAGGTCTATTATAATACCGACCAGGTCTATTATAATACTAACCAGGTCTATTATAATACAGACCAGTTGAATTATAATACAGGCCAGGTCTATTATAATACAGGCCAGGTCTATTATAATACAGGCCAGGTCTACAGGCCAGGTCTATTATAATACAGGCCAGGTCTACAGGCCAGGTCTATTATAATACAGGCCTGGTCTATTATAATACAAACCAGGTCTATTTTAATACAGGCCAGGTCTATGATAATATAGCCCAGGTCTATTAAAATACAGACCATGTCTAATATAATACAGGCCATGTATATTATAGTACAGGCCAGGTCTACAGGCCATGTCTATTATAATACAGGCCAGGTCTATTATAATACAGGCCAGGTGTATTATAGTACCGACCAGGTCTATTATAATACAGGCCAGGTATATTATAATACAGTACAGGGATACAGGCCAGGTCTATTATAATAGAGACCAGGTCTATTATAATACAGGCCAGGTCTATTATAATACAGGCCAGGTCTATTATAATACCGACCAGGTCTATTATAATACTAACCAGGTCTATTATAATACAGACCAGTTGAATTATAATACAGGCCAGGTCTATTATAATACAGGCCAGGTCTATTATAATACAGGCCAGGTCTACAGGCCAGGTCTATTATAATACAGGCCAGGTCTACAGGCCAGGTCTATTATAATACAGGCCTGGTCTATTATAATACAGGCCAGGTCTATTATAATACAGGCCAGGTCTACAGGCCAGGTCTATTATAATACAGGCCAGGTCTATTATAATACAGGCCAGGTCTATTATAATACAGGCCAGGTCTACAGGCCAGGTCTATTATAATACAGGCCAGGTCTACAGGCCAGGTCTATTATAATACAGGCCTGGTCTATTATAATACAAACCAGGTCTATTTTAATACAGGCCAGGTCTATGATAATATAGCCCAGGTCTATTAAAATACAGACCATGTCTAATATAATACAGGCCATGTATATTATAGTACAGGCCAGGTCTACAGGCCATGTCTATTATAATACAGGCCAGGTCTATTATAATACAGGCCAGGTCTATTATAGTACCGACCAGGTCTATTATAATACAGGCCAGGTATATTATAATACAGTACAGGGATACAGGCCAGGTCTATTATAATAGAGACCAGGTCTATTATAATACAGTACAGGGCTACAGGCCAGGTCTATTATAATACAGGCCTGGTCGATTATAATACAGACCAGGTCTATTATAATACAGGCCAGGTCTATTATAATACCGACCAGGTCTATTATAATACAAACCAGGTCTATTATAATACAGACCAGTTCTATTATATTACAGGCCAGGTCTATTATAATACAGGCCAGGTCTATTATAATGCGGGTCTATTACAATACAGGCCAGGTCTACAAGCCAGGTCTATTATAATACAGGCCAGGTTTATCATAATACAGGCCGTGTATATTATAGTACAGGCCAAGTCTACAGGCCAGGGCTATTATAATACCGACCAGGTCTATTATAATACAGACCAGGTATATTATAATACAGGCCATGTCTATTATAGTACAGACCAGGTATATTATAATACAGGCCATGTCTATTATAATACAGGACAGGTCCACAGGCTAGGTCTATTATAATACAGACCAGGTCTATTATAATACAGACCAGGTCTATTATAATACAGGCCAGGTCTGCAGATCAGGTCTATTATATAACAGTTCATGTCTATTATAATACAAGCCAGGTCTATTATAATACAGACCAGGTCTATTATAATACAGGCCAGGTTTATTATAGTACAGGACAAGTCTACAGACCTGGTCTATTATAATACAGACCAGGTCTATTATAATACAGGCCAGGTCTGCAGATCAGGTCTATTATATAACAGTTCATGTCTATTATAATACAGGCCAGGTCTATTATAATACAGACCAGGTCTATTATAATACAGACCAGGTCTATTATAATACAGGCCATGTCTATTATAGTACAGACCAGGTATATTATAATACAGGCCATGTCTATTATAATACAGGACAGGTCCACAGGCTAGGTCTATTATAATAACGACCAGGTCTATTATAATACATGCCAGGTCTATTATAATACAGACCAGGTCTACAGGCCAGGTCTATTATAATACAGACCAGGTCCATTATATTACAGGCCAGGTTTATTATAATACAGGCAATGTCTATTATAATACAGGCCAGGTCTACAGGCCAGGTCTATTATAATACAGGCCAGGTCTACAGGCCAGGTCCATTATAATACAGACCAGGTCTATTACAATACAGGCCAGGTCTATTATAATACAGGTCAGGTCTATTATAATACAGGCCAGGTCTAATATAATACAGACCAGTTCTATTATAATACAGTACAGGGCTACAGGCCAGGTCTATTATAATACAGACCAGGTCTATTATAATACAGGCCATGTCTACATGCCAGGTCTATTATAATACAGGCCAGGTCTATTATAATACAGGCCAGGTCTACTGGATAGGTCTATTATAGTACAGACCAGGTCTATTATAATACAGGCCAGGTCTATTATAATACAGGACAGGTCCACAGGCTAGGTCTATTATACTACAGGCCAGGTCTATTATAATACAGAATACAGTACAGGTATATTATAATACAGAACAGGTCTATTATAATACAGGCCAGGTTGATTATAGTACAGGAAAAGTCTACAGACCAGGTCTATTATAATATAGACAAGGATCAATTATATTACAGGCCTGGTCTACAGGCCAGGTCCATTATAATACAGACCAGGTTTAATATAATACCGTCCAGGTCTATTATAATATAGGTCAGGTCTTTTATAATATAGGCCATGTCTATTATAATACAAACCAGGTCTATTATAATACAGGCCAGGTTTATTATAATACAGACCAGGTCTATTATAATACAGACCAGGTGTATTATAATACAAACCAGGTCTATTATAATACAGGCCAGGTTTATTATAATACAGACCAGGTCTATTATAATAAAGGCCAGGTCTATTATAATACAGACCAGGTCTACAGGCCAGGTCTATTATAATACAGACCAGGTCTATTATATTACAGGCCAGGTTTATTATAATACAGGCAATGTCTATTATAATACAGGCCAGGTCTACAGGCCAGGTCTATTATAATACAGGCCAGGTCTACAGGCCAGGTCCATTATAATACAGACCAGGTTTTGTTTGTTTTGTTTTAAGCCATTTAGCAGACGCTCTTATCCAGAGCGACTTACATTTAACCTTTTTAAATTTTTAAATTTTTTAATTTAACTAGGCAAGTCAGTTAAGAACAGACTCTTATTTTTTTCAATGACGGCCTAGGAACAGTGGGTTAACTGCCTTGTTCAGGGGCAGAACGACAGATTTGTACCTTGTCAGCTCGGGGATTTGAACTTGCAACCTTTCGGTTACTAGCCCAACGCTCTAACCACTAGCCCACCCTGCCGCCCCAGGTCTAGACCAGGTCTATTACAATACAGGCCAGGTCTATTATAATACAGGTCAGGTCTTTTATAATATAGGCCATGTCTATATAATACAGGCCAGGTCTAATATAATACAGACCAGTTCTATTATAATACAGTACAGGGCTACAAGCCAGGTCTATTATAATACAGACCAGGTCTAATATAATACAGATCAGGTTTATTATAATACAGACCAGGTCTATTATAATACAGGCCAGGTCTATTATAATTCCGACCAGGTCTATTATAATACATGCCAGGTCTATTATAATACAGACCAGGTCTACAGGCCAGGTCTATTATAATACAGACCAGGTCTATTATATTACAGGCCAGGTTTATTATAATACAGGCATTGTCTATTATAATACAGGCCAGGTCTACAGGCCAGGTCTATTATAATACAGGCCAGGTCTACAGGCCAGGTCCATTATAATACAGACCAGGTTTATTACAATACAGGCCAGGTCTAATATAATACAGGTCAGGTCTTTTATAATATAGGCCATGTCTATATAATACAGGCCAGGTCTAATATAATACAGACCAGGTTTTTTATAATACAGGCCAGGTCTACAGGCCAGGTCTATTATAATACAGACCAGGTCTAATATAATACAGATCAGGTCTATTATAATACAGACCAGGTCTAATATAATACAGATCAGGTATATTATAATACCGACCAGGTCTATTATAATACAGGCCATGTTTATTATAATACAGGCCAGGTCTACAGGCCAGGTCTATTATAATACAGGCCAGGTCTATTATAATACCGACCAGGTCTATTATAATACAGACCAGGTCTATTATAATACCGACCAGGTCTATTATAATACAGGCCATGTTTATTATAATACAGGCCAGGTCTACAGGCCAGGTCTATTATAATACAGACCAGGTCTATTATAATACAGGCCAGGTCTATTATAATACAGGCCAGGTCTATTATAATACAGGCCATTTCTAGTATAATGCAGGTCTATTACAATACAGGCCAGGTCTACAGGCCAGGTCTATTATAATACAGACCAGGTCTATTATATTACAGGCCAGGTTTATTATAATACAGGCAATGTCTATTATAATACAGGCCAGGTCTACAGACCAGTTCCATTATAATACAGTACAGGGCTACAGGCCAGGTCTATTATAATACAGGCCTGGTCGATTATAATACAGACCAGGTCTATTATAATACAGACCAGGTCAATTATAATAAAGACCAGGTCTATTATAATACAGGCCAGGTCTACAGATCAGGTCTATTTTAATACAGTTCAGGTCTATTATAATACAGGCCAGGTCTATTATAATACAGACCAGGTCTATTATAATACAGACCAGGTCTATTATAGTACAGGACAGGTCTACAGACCAGGTCTATTATAATACAGACCAGGTCTATTATAATACAGGCCAGGTCTACATGCCAGGTCTATTATAATACAGGCCAGGTCTATTATAATACAGACCAGGTCTATTATAATACAGGCCAGGTCTATTATAATACAGGCCAGGTCTATTATAATACAGACCAGGTCTATTATAATACAGGCCAGGTCTATTATAATACAGGCCAGGTCTACAGGCTAGGTATATTATAATACAGACCAGGTCTATTATAATACAGACCAGGTCTATTATAATACAGGACAGGTCCACAGGCTAGGTCTATTATAATACAGACCAGGTCTATTATAATACAGGCCAGGTCTACAGATCAGGTCTATTATAATACAGGCCAGGTCTATTATAATACAGGCCAGGTCTATTATAGTACATGACAAGTCTACAGACCAGGTCTATTATAATACAGACCAGGTCTATTATAATACAGGCCAGGTCTACATGCCAGGTCTATTATAATACAGGCCAGGTCTATTATAATACAGACCCGGTCTATTATAATACAGGCCAGGTCTATTATAATACAGGCCAGGTCTACAGGCTAGGTCTATTATAATACAGACCAGGTCTATTATAATACAGGCCAGGTCTACTATAATACAGGACAGGTCCATAGGCTAGGTCTATTATAATACAGACCAGGTCTATTATAATACGGATCAGGTCTATTATAATACAGTCCAGGTCTACTGATCTGGTCTATTATAATACAGAATACAGTTCAGGTCTATTATAATACAGGCCAGGTCTATTATAATACAGGCCAGGTCTATTATAATACAGGCCAGGTCTATTATTATACAGACCAGGTTTATTATAGTACAGGGCAAGTCTACAGACCAGGTCTATTATAATACAGACAAGGTCTATTATAATATAGGCCAGGTCTATTATAATGTGGGTCTATTACAATACAGGCCAGGTCTACAAGCCAGGTCTATTATAATAGAGGCCAGGTCTATTATAATACAGACCAGGTCTATTATATTACAGGCCAGGTTTATGTTAATACAGGCCATGTATATTATAATACAGGCCAGGTCTATTTTAATACATACCAGGTCTACTATAATACAGGCCAGGTCTACAGGCCATGTCTATTATAATACAGGCCAGGTCTATTATAATACAGACCAGGTCTAATATAATACAGATCAGGTCTATTATAATACAGACCAGGTCTAAGATAATACAGATCAGGTATATTATAATACCGACCAGGTCTATTATAATACAGGCCAGGTCTAATATAATACAGGCCAGGTCTAATATAATACAGGCCAGGTCTATTATAATACAGACCAGGTCTATTTTAATACAGGCCAGGTCTACTATAATACAGGCCAGGTCTACAGGCCAGGTCTATTATAATACAGGCCAGGTCTATTATAATACAGATCAGGTATATTATAATACAGACCAGGTCTATTATAATACAGGCCAGGTCTATTATAATACAGACCAGGTCTATTATAATACAGGCCAGATTTATTATAGTACAGGACAAGTCTACAGACCAGGTGTAAGGCCTGGGTGTCGGAGTGTGAAGGAAAAGCGCAGGAGCAGCAGGTGCAAATACAAATGTTCTTTAATGAACACGTAACAAAAAGGCCACCCTACTAACACACTGGGAGTCCACTAACACTACCCCAGACACGGGGGAAAATGAACACAGTCCAGAATAACGTGAAGCACAAAAACCAACACCACACTTACATACAAACAATCCCGCACAAAGAAACGTGCGGGCCGGCTGACTAAATAAGCCCAACTAATTACACCCTCATACAAAACAGGTGCACCCAATAAACACATAGGGAGGGGGAGAAAAGGATCAGTGGCAGCTAATAGGCCGGTGACGACGACCGCCGAACGCCACCCGAACGGGAAGGAGAGCCTGCCTCGGTCGAAGCCGTGACAGTACCCCCCCTCTGACGCGCGGCTCCCGCAGCGCGCCGACACCGGCCTCGAGGTCGACCCGGAGGACGAGGTGCAGGGCGATCCGGATGGAGGCGATGGAAATCCCTCAGCATAGACGGATCCAAAATGTCCCCCACCGGTACCCAGCACCTCTCCTCCGGACCGTACCCCTCCCAGTCCACGAGGTACTGCAGGCCCCTCACCCGGCGTCTCGAGTCCAGAATGGCCCGTATCTTGTACGCCGGGGACCCCTCAATATCCAGAGGGGGGGGAGGGACCTCCGGCACCTCACCGTCCTGCAGGGGACCAGCTACCACCGGCCTGAGGAGAGACACATGAAACGAGGGGTTAATACGATAATAGGAAGGGAGTTGTAATCGATAACACACCTCGTTTATTCTCCTCAGGACTTTGAAGGGCCCTACACACTGCGGACCCAGCTTCCGGCAGGGCAAGCGGAGGGGCAGGTTTCGGGTCGAGAGCCAGACCCTGTCCCCCGGTACAAACACGGGGGCCTCACTGCGGTGGCGGTCAGCGCTCCTCTTCTGCCGTCCACTAGCTTGTTGGAGAGATTCCTGGACGGCCCTCCATGTCTCCTTGGAACGCTGCACCCATTCCTCCACCGCAGGAGCCTCGGTCTGGCTCGGATGCCATGGTGCCAGGACCGGCTGGTACCCCAATACACACTGAAAGGGGGACACGTTAGTAGAGGAGTGGCGTAGTGAGTTCTGGGCCATTTCGGCCCATGGAATGTATCTCGCCCACTCCCCTGGCCGGTCCTGGCAATACGACCGCAGAAACCTACCCACCTCCTGGTTCACTCTCTCCACCTGCCCATTACTCTCAGGGTGATAACCGGAGGTCAGGCTGACCGAGACCCCCAAACGCTCCATGAACGCCCTCCATACTCGGGACGTGAATTGGGGGCCCCGATCAGAAACGATGTCCTCCGGCACCCCGTAGTGCCGGAAGACGTGGGTGAATAATGCCTCCGCAGTCTGTAGGGCTGTAGGAATACCGGGCAACGGGAGGAGACGACAGGACTTCGAGAACCGATCCACAATCACCAGTACCGTAGTGTTCCCCTGAGACGGGGGAAGATCTGTCAGAAAATCTACGGACAGGTGCGACCAAGGCCGTTGTGGAACGGGGAGGGGTTGTAACTTCCCTCTAGGAAGGTGCCTAGGAGCCTTACTCTGGGCGCATACCGAACAGGAGGAAACATAAACCCTAACGTCTCTCGCCAAGGTAGGCCACCAATACCTCCCCCGAAGGCTCCCAACTGTCCTCTTCACCCCAGGGTGACCCGAGGAGGGTAGAACGTGAGCCCACCGAATCAATTTGTCCCGAACACCAAGCGGCACGTACTTCCGCCCCACCGGACACTGAGGAGGAGCGGGTTCCGCCCGTAACGCCCGCTCGATGTCCGAGTCCACTTCCCACACCACTGGTGCTATCAGCCTAGAGGCGGGAAGGATGGGAGTGGGTTCGGTGGGCCGATCGTCCGAGTCGTAAAAACGGGACAGTGCATCCGCCTTTACGTTCTGGGAGCCCGGTCTATACGTTAATGTAAACTGGAATCGGGTAAAGAACATGGCCCACCTTGCTTGACGTGGATTCAGTCTCCTAGCTGCCCGAATATACTCCAGATTCTGGTGGTCGGTCCAGATGAGAAAAGGGTGCTTAGCCCCCTCAAGCCAGTGTCTCCACACCTTCAGGGCACTGACCACTGCTAACAACTCCCGGTCCCGCACATCATAGTTACGCTCCGCTGGGCTGAGTTTCTTCGAGAAGAAAGCACAGGGGTGGAGTTTTGGTGGCGTACCAGAGCGCTGTGATAGCACGGCACCTACCCCAGCCTCGGACGCGTCCACCTCCACTATGAATGCTAGAGAGGGATCCGGATGTGCCAACACGGGCGCATCCGTGAACAGCGCCTTCAACCTGTTGAAAGCTCCGTCCGCTTTTGCTGACCACTGCAAACGCACCGGACCCCCCTTCAGCAGTGAGGTAATGGGAGCTGCTACCTGACCAAAACCCCGGATAAACCTCCGGTAGTAGTTGGCAAAACCCAAAAACCGCTGCACCTCTTTTACCGTGGTCGGAGTCGGCCAATTACGCACGGCCTTAATGCGGTCACTCCCTACCACCACGCCCGAGGTGGAAATGCGATAACCCAGAAAAGAGACGGCTCGTTTGGAGAACACACACTTCTCAGCCTTGACATATAAGTCATGCTCCAGCAGTCTACCAAGCACCTTGCGTACCAGAGACACATGCGCGGCGTGAGTGGCTGAGTAGATCAGAATGTCATCGATATAAACAACCACTCCCTGCCCGTGCAGGTCCCTGAGAATATCGTCTACAAAGGATTGGAAAACGGCTGGAGCATTCTTTAACCCATACGGCATGACGCAGTACTCGTAATGGCCCGATGTGGTACTAAATGCGGTTTTCCACTCGTCTCCTTTCCGAATACGCACCAGACTATACGCGCTCCTGAGATCCAATTTTGTGAAGAACTGCGCTCCGTGAAATGATTCCATTGCCGTAGCAATGAGAGGTAGTGGGTAACTAAACCCCACGGTGATGGCATTTAGACCTCTATAATCAATACACGGATGCAAACCTCCCTCCTTTTTCTTCACAAAAAAGAAACTCGAGGAGGCGGGTGAGTTGGAGGACCGAATGTACCCCTGTCCCAGAGACTCAGTGACATATGTCTCCATAGCCACCGTCTCCTCTTGGGACAATGGGTACACGTGACTCTTGGGAAGCGCAGCGTCTACCTGGAGATCTATCGCACAATCCCTTCCCGGTCGATA
Organism: Salvelinus namaycush; assembly: GCF_016432855.1. Lineage (NCBI taxonomy): Eukaryota > Metazoa > Chordata > Actinopteri > Salmoniformes > Salmonidae > Salvelinus > Salvelinus namaycush. The sequence goes on from NW_024058833.1 coordinate 41,746, forward strand.
AGGTGGTAATTTAGTCGCTTCCTTTTTACTGAAAGCGATTGCCAAATCGGCATACTCGGGGGGAATGCACACCGTGGTACCCTGGTCTGGACTCTCCACCGACGTGGCACCGATGGAAACTCCCAAACACCTTCCAGAACACTCCTTTGACCACCCCTGGAGAACCCCCTGTCTCCACGAAATTTTAGGATTGTGCCGGGCCAGCCAGGGAATCCCTAGCACCACTGGAAACGCAGGCGAATCAATAATATAAAAGCTGATACGCTCCTTATGATTCCCCTGCGTCACCATGTCCAGGGGGACCGTGGTCTCCCTGACCACCCCTGACCCTAATGGCCGGCTATCTAGGGAGTGCACGGGAAAGGGAGAATCTATCGGCACAAGCGGAACCCTTAACCTAAGAGCGAGTCCGCGATCCATAAAGTTCCCAGCTGCGCCTGAATCGACTAGCGCCCTATGCTGGGAAGAGGGGAAAAATTTAAGAAAAAAAATCAAGACAAACATGTGACTAACAGGGGGTTCTGGGTGAGTTTGGTGCTGACTCACCTGGGGTGATCGAGAAGCGTTCCGCCTGCCATCTCGACTCCCAGACGGACCCCCCCAGCACCGATCGGCCGTGTGTCCTCCCCGACCACAGCTGGTGCAAGGAGAGCCTCCTCCTCCGGTACCCCTCGGAACAGCCCCTCCCAACTCCATCGGAATAGGAGCGGAGGGGCTGGGTGGTGGAACGTACAGGACCCTCTCAGAACGCCCGCGGGCAGCCAGCAGATTGTCCAGACGGATGGACATGTCAATCAGCTCATCCAGGGAAAGAGCGGTGTCCCGACATGCTAGCTCCCTGCGGACGTCCTCCCGGAGACTACACCGGTAGTGATCAATAAGGGCCCTGTCGTTCCACCCAGATCCTGCAGCCAGGGTCCGGAACTCCAGCGCGTAATCCTGGGCGCTCCTCTTCTCCTGCCACAGGTGGAACAGTCGTTCTCCCGCCGCTCGGCCCTCTGGAGGATGGTCAAATACGGCCCGAAAACGGCGGGTGAACTCTGGGTAATGCTCCTTCGCTGAGTCTGGGCCATTCCAGACTGCGTTCGCCCACTCCAGAGCACGACCCGTGAGGCAGGAGACGAGGACACTCACCCTCTCCGCTCCAGAGGGAATGGGTCTTACGGTGGCAAGGTACAGTTCCAGTTGGAGTAGGAACCCCTGGCACCCCGCCGCCGATCCATCATAATCCCTCGGGAGTGTCAGACGCTGGAGCCGAGGGATGGAGAGTCCTGGGCTGGAGGAGCCGAAGGCGGAGAGAGGAGACCACTCCTCTCCCATCGGTCCATTCGCTCCCTCATCGAATCCATCGCCGATCCAATACGGTGGAGAACGGTGGTATGATGGAGTACCCGTTCCTCCATCGATGGGAGAGGGTTGGCCACTGCTCCTGCTGACTCCATTAGTAGGTGCGGGATTCTGTAAGGCCTGGGTGTCGGAGTGTGAAGGAAAAGCGCAGGAGCAGCAGGTGCAAATACAAATGTTCTTTAATGAACACGTAACAAAAAGGCCACCCTACTAACACACTGGGAGTCCACTAACACTACCCCAGACACGGGGGAAAATGAACACAGTCCAGAATAACGTGAAGCACAAAAACCAACACCACACTTACATACAAACAATCCCGCACAAAGAAACGTGCGGGCCGGCTGACTAAATAAGCCCAACTAATTACACCCTCATACAAAACAGGTGCACCCAATAAATACATAGGGAGGGGGAGAAAAGGATCAGTGGCAGCTAATAGGCCGGTGACGACGACCGCCGAACGCCACCCGAACGGGAAGGAGAGCCTGCCTCGGTCGAAGCCGTGACACCAGGTCTATAATAATACAGACAAGGTCTATTATAATATAGGCCAGGTCTATTATAATGTGGGTCTATTACAATACAGGCCAGGTCTACAAGCCAGGTCTATTATAATAGTTGCCAGGTCTATTATAATACAGACCAGGTCTATTATAATACAGGCCATGTCTATTATAATACAGACCAGGTCTAATATAATACAGATCAGGTCTATTATAATACCGACCAGGTCTATTATAATACAGGCCAGGTTTATCATAATACAGGCCATGTATATTATAATACAGACCAGGTCAATTATAATACAGGCCAGGTCTACAGGCCAGGTCTATTATAATACAGACCAGGTATTTTATAATACAGACTCGGTCTATTATAATACATGCCAGGTCTATTATAATACAGACCAGGTATTTTATAATACAGGCCAGGTCTATATAATACAGGCCCGGTCTAGTATAATACAGACCAGGTCTATTATAATACAGACCAGGTCTGTATTATAATACAGACCAGGTCTATTATAATACAGACCAGGTCTAATATAATACAGATCAGTTCCATTATAATACAGGCCAGGTTTATCATAATACAGGCCATGTATATTATAATACAGGCCAGGTCTATTATAATACCGACCAGGTCTATTATAATACAGGCCAGGTCTATTATAATACAGGCCAGGTCTATTATAATACAGACCAGGTCTATTATAATACAGGCCAAGTCTACAGATCAGGTCTATTTTGATACAGTTCAGGTCTATTATAATACAGACCAGGTCTATTATAATACAGGCCAGGTTTATTATAGTACAGGACAAGTCTACAGACCAGGTCTATTATAATACAGACCAGGTCTATTATAATACAGGTCAGGTCTATTATAATACAGGCCAGGTCTATTATAATGCGGGTCTATTATAATACAGACCAGGTCTATTATAATACCAACCAGGTCTATTATAATACAGGCCAGGTCTACAGGCCAGGTCGGTTATAATACAGGCCAGGTCTACTATAATACCGACAAGGTCTATTATAATACAGGCCAGGTCTATTATAATACAGGCCAGGTCTACAGATCAGGTCTATTTTAATACAGTTCAGGTCTATTATAATACAGGCCAGGTCTATTATAATACAGACCAGGTCTATTATAATACAGGCCAGGTTTATTATAGTACAGGACAAGTCTACAGACCAGGTCTATTATAATACAGACCAGGTCTATTATAATACAGGTCAGGTCTATTATAATACAGACCAGGTCTATTATAATACAGTCCAGGTTTATTATAGTACAGGACAAGTCTACAGACGATGTCTATAAAAATACAGGCCAGGTCTACAGGCCAGGTCTATTATAATACAGATCAGGTCTATTATAATACAGACCCGGTCTATTATAATACAGGCCAGTTCTACAGACCAGGTCTGTTGTAATACAGGTCAGGTATATTTTAATACAGACCAGGTCTATTATAATACAGACCAGGTATATTATAATACAGTTCAGGTCTATTTTAATACAGACCAGGTCTATTATAATACAGACCAGGTCTATTATAATACAGGCCATGTCTATTATAATACAGGGCAGGTATATTATAATGCGGGTCTATTATAATACAGCCCAGGTCTATTATAATACCGACCAGGTCTATATAATACATTTACATTTAAGTCATTTAGCAGACGCTCTTATCCAGAGCGACTTACAAGTTGGTGCATTCACCTTATGATATCCAGTGGAACAACCACTTTACAATAGTGCATCTAACTCTTTTAAGGGGGGGGGGGGGTTAGAAGGATTACTTTATCCTATCCTAGGTATTCCTTAAAGAGGTGGTGTTTCAGGTGTTTCCGGAAGGTGGTGATTGACTCCGCTGACCTGGCGTCGTGGGGGAGTTTGTTCCACCATTGGGGATATGTATAATACAGGCCAGGTCTATTATAATACAGGGCAGGTATATTATAATGCGGGTCTATTATAATACAGACCAGGTCTATTATAATACCGACCAGGTGTATTATAATACCGACCAGGTCTATTATAATACAGGCCAGGTCTATTATAATACAGGCCAGGTCTATTATAATACCGACCAGGTCTATTATAATACAGGGCAGGTCTATCATAATACAGACCAGTTCTATTATAATACAGACCATGTCTATTATAATACCGACCAGGTCTATTATAATACCGACCAGGTCTATTATTATACAGGCCAGGTCTCATATAATACAGACCCGGTCTATTATAATACAGGCCAGGTCTATTATAATACAGACCAGGTATTTTATAATACAGGCCAGGTCTATATAATACAGCCCGGCTATAAGGTATATAATACAGACTCATCGTCTATTATAATACAGCGGTCAGGTCTATTTTAAGGGTAT
>NW_024058834.1:0-45895 GCF_016432855.1 Salvelinus namaycush
AACAGTATTCTAGACCGGGAGGGGGTTTACAAGGTAACAATATTCTAGACTGGGAGGGGGTTTGAGGTAACAGTATTCTAGACTGGGAGGGGGTTTTACAAGGTAACAGTATTCTAGACTGGAGGTTTAGAGGTAACAGTATTGTCGACTGGGAGGTTTACAAGGTAACAGTATTCTAGACTGGGAGGGGGTTTGAAAGGTAACAGTATTCTAGACTGGGAGGGGTTTACAAGGTAACAGTATTCTAGACTGGGAGGGGGTTTACAGGTAACAGTATTCTAGACCGGGAGGGGGTTTACAAGGTAACAGTATTCTGATGGGGAGGGGGTTTACAAGGTAACAGTATTCTAGACCGGGAGGGGGTTTACAAGGTAACAGTATTCTAGACCGGGAGGGGGTTTACAAGGTAACAGTATTCTAGACCGGGAGGGGGTTTACAAGGTAACAGTATTCTAGACCGGGAGGGGGTTTACAAGGTAACAGTATTGTCGACTGGGAGGGGGTTTACAAGGTAACAGTATTCTAGACCGGGAGGGGGTTTACAAGGTAACAGTATTCTAGACTGGGAGGGGGTTTACAAGGTAACAGTATTCTAGACGGAGGGGGTTTGACAGGTAACAGTATTCTAGAGTACAGGTACAGTATTGTCGACTGGGAGGGGTTTACAAGGTAACAGTATTCTAGACTGGGAGGGGGTTTACAAGGTAACAGTATTCTAGACTGGGAGGGGGTTTACAAGGTAACAGTATTGTCGACTGGGAGGGGGTTTACAAGGTAACAGTATTGTCGACTGGGAGGGGGTTTACAAGGTAACAGTATTGTCGACTGGGAGGGGGTTTACAAGGTAACAGTGTTGTCGACTGGGAGGGGGTTTACAAGGTAACAGTGTTCTAGACTGGGAGGGGGTTTACAAGGTAACAGTATTCTAGACTGGGAGGGGGTTTACAGGTAACAGTATTGTCGACTGGGAGGGGGTTTACAAGGTAACAGTGTTCTAGACTGGGAGGGGGTTTACAAGTAACAGTATTCTAGACTGGGAGGGGTTTACAAGGTAACAGTATTCTAGACTGGGAGGGGGTTTACAAGGTAACAGTATTCTAGACTGGGAGGGGGTTTACAAGGTAACAGTATCCTAGACTGGGAGGGGGTTTGAAAGGTAACAGTATTCTAGACTGGGAGGGGGTTTACAAGGTAACAGTATTCTAGACTGGGAGGGGGTTTGAAAGGTAACAGTATTCTAGACCGGGAGGGGGTTTACAAGGTAACAATATTCTAGACTGGGAGGGGGTTTGAAAAGGTAACAGTATTCTAGACTGGGAGGGGGTTTACAAGGTAACAGTATTCTAGACTGGGAGGGGGTTTACGAGGTAACAGTATTGTCGACTGGGAGGGGGTTTACAAGGTAACAGTATTCTAGACTGGGAGGGGGTTTGAAAGGTAACAGTATTCTAGACTGGGAGGGGGTTTGCAAGGTAACAGTATTCTAGACTGGGAGGGGGTTTACAAGGTAACAGTATACTAGACCGGGAGGGGGTTTACAAGGTAACAGTATTCTAGACTGGGAGGGGGTTTGAAAGGTAACAGTATTCTAGACTGGGAGGGGGTTTACAAGGTAACAGTATTCTAGACCGGGAGGGGGTTTACAAGGTAACAGTATTCTAGACCGGGAGGGGGTTTACAAGGTAACAGTATTCTAGACCGGGAGGGGGTTTACGAGGTAACAGTATTGTCGACTGGGAGGGGGTTTACAAGGTAACAGTATTCTAGACCGGGAGGGGGTTTACAAGGTAACAGTATTCTAGACTGGGAGGGGGTTTACAAGGTAACAGTATTCTAGACCGGGAGGGGGTTTGAAAGGTAACAGTATTCTAGACCGGGAGGGGGTTTACGAGGTAACAGTATTGTCGACTGGGAGGGGGTTTACAAGGTAACAGTATTCTAGACTGGGAGGGGGTTTACAAGGTAACAGTATTCTAGACTGGGAGGGGGTTTACAAGGTAACAGTATTGTCGACTGGGAGGGGGTTTACAAGGTAACAGTATTGTCGACTGGGAGGGGGTTTACAAGGTAACAGTATTGTCGACTGGGAGGGGGTTTACAAGGTAACAGTGTTGTCGACTGGGAGGGGGTTTACAAGGTAACAGTGTTCTAGACTGGGAGGGGGTTTACAAGGTAACAGTATTCTAGACTGGGAGGGGGTTTACAAGGTAACAGTATTGTCGACTGGGAGGGGGTTTACAAGGTAACAGTGTTCTAGACTGGGAGGGGGTTTACAAGGTAACAGTATTCTAGACTGGGAGGGGGTTTACAAGGTAACAGTATTCTAGACTGGGAGGGGGTTTACAAGGTAACAGTATTCTAGACTGGGAGGGGGTTTACAAGGTAACAGTATCCTAGACTGGGAGGGGGTTTGAAAGGTAACAGTATTGTCGACTGGGAGGGGGTTTACAAGGTAACAGTATCCTAGACTGGGAGGGGGTTTGAAAGGTAACAGTATTCTAGACTGGGAGGGGGTTTACAAGGTAACAGTATTCTAGACTGGGAGGGGGGTTTGAAAGGTAACAGTATTCTAGACCGGGAGGGGGTTTACAAGGTAACAATATTCTAGACTGGGAGGGGGTTTGAAAGGTAACAGTATTCTAGACTGGGAGGGGGTTTACAAGGTAACAGTATTCTAGACTGGGAGGGGGTTTACGAGGTAACAGTATTGTCGACTGGGAGGGGGTTTACAAGGTAACAGTATTCTAGACTGGGAGGGGGTTTGAAAGGTAACAGTATTCTAGACTGGGAGGGGGTTTGCAAGGTAACAGTATTCTAGACTGGGAGGGGGTTTACAAGGTAACAGTATTCTAGACCGGGAGGGGGTTTACAAGGTAACAGTATTCTAGACTGGGAGGGGGTTTGAAAGGTAACAGTATTCTAGACTGGGAGGGGGTTTACAAGGTAACAGTATTCTAGACCGGGAGGGGGTTTACAAGGTAACAGTATTCTAGACCGGGAGGGGGTTTACAAGGTAACAGTATTCTAGACCGGGAGGGGGTTTACGAGGTAACAGTATTGTCGACTGGGAGGGGGTTTACAAGGTAACAGTATTCTAGACCGGGAGGGGGTTTACAAGGTAACAGTATTCTAGACTGGGAGGGGGTTTACAAGGTAACAGTATTCTAGACCGGGAGGGGGTTTGAAAGGTAACAGTATTCTAGACCGGGAGGGGGTTTACGAGGTAACAGTATTGTCGACTGGGAGGGGGTTTACAAGGTAACAGTATCCTAGACTGGGAGGGGGTTTGAAAGGTAACAGTATTCTAGACTGGGAGGGGGTTTACAAGGTAACAGTATTCTAGACTGGGAGGGGGTTTGAAAGGTAACAGTATTCTAGACCGGGAGGGGGTTTACAAGGTAACAATATTCTAGACTGGGAGGGGGTTTGAAAGGTAACAGTATTCTAGACTGGGAGGGGGTTTACAAGGTAACAGTATTCTAGACTGGGAGGGGGTTTACGAGGTAACAGTATTGTCGACTGGGAGGGGGTTTACAAGGTAACAGTATCCTAGACTGGGAGGGGGTTTGAAAGGTAACAGTATTCTAGACTGGGAGGGGGTTTACAAGGTAACAGTATTCTAGACTGGGAGGGGGTTTGAAAGGTAACAGTATTCTAGACCGGGAGGGGGTTTACAAGGTAACAATATTCTAGACTGGGAGGGGGTTTGAAAGGTAACAGTATTCTAGACTGGGAGGGGGTTTACAAGGTAACAGTATTCTAGACTGGGAGGGGGTTTACGAGGTAACAGTATTGTCGACTGGGAGGGGGTTTACAAGGTAACAGTATTCTAGACTGGGAGGGGGTTTGAAAGGTAACAGTATTCTAGACTGGGAGGGGGTTTGCAAGGTAACAGTATTCTAGACTGGGAGGGGGTTTACAAGGTAACAGTATTCTAGACCGGGAGGGGGTTTACAAGGTAACAGTATTCTAGACTGGGAGGGGGTTTGAAAGGTAACAGTATTCTAGACTGGGAGGGGGTTTACAAGGTAACAGTATTCTAGACCGGGAGGGGGTTTACAAGGTAACAGTATTCTAGACCGGGAGGGGGTTTACAAGGTAACAGTATTCTAGACCGGGAGGGGGTTTACGAGGTAACAGTATTGTCGACTGGGAGGGGGTTTACAAGGTAACAGTATTCTAGACCGGGAGGGGGTTTACAAGGTAACAGTATTCTAGACTGGGAGGGGGTTTACAAGGTAACAGTATTCTAGACCGGGAGGGGGTTTGAAAGGTAACAGTATTCTAGACCGGGAGGGGGTTTACGAGGTAACAGTATTGTCGACTGGGAGGGGGTTTACAAGGTAACAGTATTCTAGACTGGGAGGGGGTTTACAAGGTAACAGTATTCTAGACTGGGAGGGGGTTTACAAGGTAACAGTATTGTCGACTGGGAGGGGGTTTACAAGGTAACAGTATTGTCGACTGGGAGGGGGTTTACAAGGTAACAGTATTGTCGACTGGGAGGGGGTTTACAAGGTAACAGTGTTGTCGACTGGGAGGGGGTTTACAAGGTAACAGTGTTCTAGACTGGGAGGGGGTTTACAAGGTAACAGTATTCTAGACTGGGAGGGGGTTTACAAGGTAACAGTATTGTCGACTGGGAGGGGGTTTACAAGGTAACAGTGTTCTAGACTGGGAGGGGGTTTACAAGGTAACAGTATTCTAGACTGGGAGGGGGTTTACAAGGTAACAGTATTCTAGACTGGGAGGGGGTTTACAAGGTAACAGTATTCTAGACTGGGAGGGGGTTTACAAGGTAACAGTATCCTAGACTGGGAGGGGGTTTGAAAGGTAACAGTATTGTCGACTGGGAGGGGGTTTACAAGGTAACAGTATCCTAGACTGGGAGGGGGTTTGAAAGGTAACAGTATTCTAGACTGGGAGGGGGTTTACAAGGTAACAGTATTCTAGACTGGGAGGGGGTTTGAAAGGTAACAGTATTCTAGACCGGGAGGGGGTTTACAAGGTAACAATATTCTAGACTGGGAGGGGGTTTGAAAGGTAACAGTATTCTAGACTGGGAGGGGGTTTACAAGGTAACAGTATTCTAGACCGGGAGGGGGTTTACGAGGTAACAGTATTGTCGACTGGGAGGGGGTTTACAAGGTAACAGTATTCTAGACTGGGAGGGGGTTTGAAAGGTAACAGTATTCTAGACTGGGAGGGGGTTTGCAAGGTAACAGTATTCTAGACTGGGAGGGGGTTTACAAGGTAACAGTATTCTAGACCGGGAGGGGGTTTACAAGGTAACAGTATTCTAGACTGGGAGGGGGTTTGAAAGGTAACAGTATTCTAGACTGGGAGGGGGTTTACAAGGTAACAGTATTCTAGACCGGGAGGGGGTTTACAAGGTAGCAGTATTCTAGACCGGGAGGGGGTTTACAAGGTAACAGTATTCTAGACCGGGAGGGGGTTTACGAGGTAACAGTATTGTCGACTGGGAGGGGGTTTACAAGGTAACAGTATTCTAGACCGGGAGGGGGTTTACAAGGTAACAGTATTCTAGACTGGGAGGGGGTTTACAAGGTAACAGTATTCTAGACTGGGAGGGGGTTTACAAGGTAACAGTATTCTAGACTGGGAGGGGGTTTACAAGGTAACAGTATTCTAGACCGGGAGGGGGTTTACAAGGTAACAGTATTCTAGACCGGGAGGGGGTTTACAAGGTAACAGTATTCTAGACTGGGAGGTATGAACAGTGATCTTGTACTAATACCAACCTTTCAGCATCTTCACAGCAACGTTGAGTGGTGTGTTGGGTTTCTCCTTTTCGATCCCGATGGCCTCCGCCATTACCACCTGACCGAAGCAGCCTTCTCCCAGAGGTTTACCCAACGTTAGCCTAAAACACAACCCAAACCAGTTAGCCTGCAACACAACCACAACCAGTTAGCCTGAAACACAACCAGTTAGTCTGAAACACAACCAGTTAGCCTGAAACACAACCAGTTAGCCTGCAACACAACCACAACCAGTTAGTCTGAAACACAACCAGTTAGTCTGAAACACAACCAGTTAGTCTGAAACACAACCAGTTAGCCTGAAACACAACCACAACCAGTTAGCCTGAAACACAACCAGTTAGCCTGAAACACAACCACAACCAGTTAGCCTGAAACACAACCAGTTAGTCTGAAACACAACCAGTTAGTCTGAAACACAACCAGTTAGCCTGAAACACAACCAGTTAGCCTGAAACACAAACAGTTAGCCTGCAACACAATCAGTTATCCTGAAACACAACCAGTTAGTCTGAAACAGAACCAGTTAGCCTGAAACACAACAAGTTAGCCTAAAACACAACCAGTTAGCCTGCAACACAACCACAACCAGTTAGCCTGAAACACAACCAGTTAGCCTGCAACACAACCACAACCAGTTAGCCTGAAACAAAACCAGTTATCCTGAAATACAACCACAACCAGTTAGCCTAAAACACAACCAGTTAGCCTAAAACACAACCAGTTAGCCTGCAACACAACCACAACCAGTTAGTCTGAAACACAACCAGTTAGCCTGCAACACAACCACAACCAGTTAGCCTAAAACACAACCAGTTAGCCTAAAACACAACCAGTTAGCCTAAAACACAACCAGTTAGCCTAAAACACAACCAGTTAGCCTGCAACACAACCACAACCAGTTAGCCTAAAACACAACCAGTTAGCCTGCAACACAACCAGTTAGCCTGCAACACAACCAGTTAGCCTGAAACACAACCAGTTAGCCTAAGGTATGTTAAGGTATTCCTCTGTCTCACCTGGTCTAAGGTATGTTAAGGTATTCCTCTGTCTCACCTGGTCTAAGGTATGTTAAGGTATTCCTCTGTCTCACCTGGTCTAAGGTATGTTAAGGTATTTCTCTGTCTCACCTGGTCTAAGGTATGTTAAGGTATCCCTCTCTCACCTGGTCTAAGGTATGTTAACGTATTCCTCTGTCTCACCTGGTCTAAGGTATGTTAAGGTATTTCTCTGTCTCACCTGGTCTAAGGTATGTTAAGGTATCCCTCTCTCACCTGGTCTAAGGTATGTTAACGTATCCCTCTCTCACCTGGTCTAAGGTATGTTAAGGTATCCCTCTCGCACCTGGTCTAAGGTATGTTAAGGTATTCCTCTGTCTCACCTGGTCTAAGGTATGTTAAGGTATTCCTCTGTCTCACCTGGTCTAAGGTATGTTAAGGTATCCCTCTGTCTCACCTGGTCTAAGGTATGTTAAGGTATCCCTCTCTCACCTGGTCTAAGGTATGTTAAGGTATCCCTCTCTCACCTGGTCTAAGGTATGTTAAGGTATTCCTCTGTCTCACCTGGTCTAAGGTATGTTAAGGTATCCCTCTCTCACCTGGTCTAAGGTATGTTAAGGTATCCCTCTCTCACCTGGTCTAAGGTATGTTAAGGTATTCCTCTGTCTCACCTGGTCTAAGGTATGTTAAGGTATTCCTCTGTCTCACCTGGTCTAAGGTATGTTAAGGTATCCCTCTCTCACCTGGTCTAAGGTATGTTAAGGTATCCCTCTCTCACCTGGTCTAAGGTATGTTAAGGTATTCCTCTGTCTCACCTGGTCCTAGAGAACTCCCATTTGGGATCTGAGGGCAGCTCCAGCTCGGAGACGTTGGCCAGCATTGGTCCATCACTGGATGACAGGCGGGCGATCCTGACTAATGGCGTGTTGGAGTTCATGGAGGAGTTAGACTCCAAGGAAACCTGCTGGGTGATAAAGAGACTGTTATAGGGATGAGCGAGAGAGAGTAGTTAGAAAGAGAAGAGGAGAGGAGTGGATATGAGATGTTACAACAGGCTGGGTGCATCTGGTTGGTTCACTCCACTGGGTGATAAAGACAGACTGTTATCGTCTCTGAAGAGGTGAGAGGAGTGTATATGAGCTGTTACAACAGGCAGGAACTGGGTCGTTCCTTTGAAAAATGGGCTCCTCTCTGAAACCTCCGGAGCCTTTTACTGGTGTACTGTAGAGGTAGTTATCTATAAAATGCCACAATGGGGTGCAGAGCGTTTTATTTTGATGCTGAAGGGTAGCCCCGCTAAAACCATTGACACTTGTATGTTGTTTTCAAGGGATTGTTAAATAAATGTTAACTATTTTAATATCAGCACCTCTTGAAGAGCATAGTCAGAACTGCAAATGTCAGATTATTCCATGTGAAACAATTTCGGACATTTAGCTCTATCAGAGTTATACAAGCAGAGCCGCTGGAAAACGAGTGTCAGGACAACATTTGCCCCAGTACTTTTCAATCTGGGGGCGCCGCCACACCACTTTCAAAGCAGCAGCACCTAATGCGTTTACCAGACACATTCATTAGTACACGTTATAGAAAAACGTTTCGCAACCATGCCTCTCAACAGCTATGTTTGGTTGCACCAGCACCTCGATGTCTGACTCTGCACTAAGTTGCTTTCTTCGCTCACGCTCCTCTCCTGCCTGCCTGGCAGCCTGCTTCATGAGAGAACGAACACACATTTAAATTGAAAACAAGGTATGTGTTAATAAAATAAGTTATGTAGTTTAGTTGTCCTCTAAAACTATATAGAATGACCCAATCTATAGCTAGCTAACAAAACTACTAACGTTAGCTTTAGAGTAGCCGAGCTAGATAGCTAGCTAACATTAGCTAGTTAGGTTGATGCAATCATGCAGTCAGCAGCTAACCGTTAATAATTTAGACTCACTGAATAAATATGTTTGGCACAGGACAAAGACGATGAAACGATCTGCTGCTGCTACAAAAGGGATACTGAAGTTCCTGAAAAGGTTAGTCGATCAGTTTGTTAGTCCAGTAATGTTCGTTGGCATATTATTTTATTTCCACTGCTGGTGATTATTCACAAATGCTTGTGGCACAAATTTCAACGCCTTAAAAGTAAACAACCTACAAATTCTACCACAGAGCAGTCTACACAGACAATATGAACACATTCTACCACAGAGCAGTCTACACAGACAATATGAACACATTCTACCACAGAGCAGTCTACACAGACAATATGAACACATTCTACCACAGAGCAGTCTACACAGACAATATGAACACATTCTACCACAGAGCAGTCTACACAGACAATATGAACACATTTGTCCAACCATAACAGATGGATGGATAATGTAGAAAGAGATCATTTATAGATTCCAGCACCACCATAACTTTTATCAAATACAGAGACAGGCAGCCATCATGGCATCAGTCTTTTTCAACTAGCTAGTGCATAGTGACACCTACTGATACGAACTGGTATTGCAGGTTTGGTTAGAATAGAGTGCAATAGAATGAGTGAAATTCAATAAAAATCAACTTCATGAAAATGGGGATATTCTTTTTTATGAAAAATGTCAAATTAGTTTAATTAATGATTGAATTATAGGAATTTTACAGACATTCAGTTCCTACATTGAGCGCAAGGGAACCAACCTATGGTGGGCCAGATGGAGACCAGGACAACACAAGGGAACCAACCTATGGTGGGCCAGATGGAGACCAGGACAACACAAGGGAACCAACCTATGGTGGGCCAGATGGAGACCAGGACAACACAAGGGAACCAACCTATGGTGGGCCAGATGGAGACCAGGACAACACAAGGGAACCAACCTATGGTGGGCCAGATGGAGACCAGGACAACACAAGGGAACCAGTTACAGTTACAGTCTACTGTCTATAGTGATAAATGTAACCCTGCCTTGTTACAGTCTACTGTCTATAGTGTTACATGTAACCCTGTCTTGTTACAGTCTACTGTCTATAGTGTCTAATGTAACCCTGCCTTGTTACAGTCTACTGTCTATAGTGTTAAATGTAACCCTGTCTTGTTACAGTCTACTGTCTATAGTGTTACATGTAACCCTGTCTTGTTACAGTCTACTGTCTATAGTGTTACATGTAACCCTGTCTTGTTACAGTCTACTGTCTATAGTGTTACATGTAACCCTGCCTTGTTACAGTCTACTGTCTATAGTGTCTAATGTAACCCTGTCTTGTTACAGTCTACTGTCTATAGTGTTACATGTAACCCTGCCTTGTTACAGTCTACTGTCTATAGTGTTAAATGTAACCCTGTCTTGTTACAGTCTACTGTCTATAGTGTTAAATGTAACCCTGCCTTGTGACAGTCTATAGTGTTACATGTAACCCTGCCTTGTTACAGTCTACTGTCTATAGTGTTACATGTAACCCTGTCTTGTTACAGTCTACTGTCTATAGTGTTACATGTAACCCTGCCTTGTTACAGTCTACTGTCTATAGTGTTACATGTAACCCTGTCTTGTTACAGTCTACTGTCTATAGTGTTACATGTAACCCTGTCTTGTTACAGTCTACTGTCTATAGTGTTACATGTAACCCTGTCTTGTTACAGTCTACTCTCTATAGTGTTAAATGTAACCGTGTCTTGTTACAGTCTACTGTCTATAGTGTTACATGTAACCCTGCCTTGTTACAGTCTACTGTCTATAGTGTTACATGTAACCCTGCCTTGTTACAGTCTACTGTCTATAGTGTTACATGTAACCCTGCCTTGTTACAGTCTACTGTATATAGTGTTACATGTAACCCTGTCTTGTTACAGTCTACTGTCTATAGTGTTACATGTAACCCTGCCTTGTTACAGTCTACTGTCTATAGTGTTACATGTAACCCTGTCTTGTTATAGTCTACTGTCTATAGTGTCTAATGTAACCCTGTCTTGTTACAGTCTACTGTCTATAGTGATACATGTAACCCTGTCTTGTTACTGTCTACTGTCTATAGTGTTACATGTAACCCTGCCTTGTTACAGTCTACTGTCTATAGTGTTACATGTAACCCTGTCTTGTTACTGTCTACTGTCTATAGTGTTACATGTAACCCTGCCTTGTTACAGTCTACTGTCTATAGTGTTACATGTAACCCTGTCTTGTTACAGTCTACTGTCTATAGTGTCTAATGTAACCCTGTCTTGTTACAGTCTACTGTCTATAGTGTTACATGTAACCCTGCCTTGTTACAGTCTACTGTCTATAGTGTTAAATGTAACCCTGCCTTGTTACAGTCTACTGTCTATAGTGTTACATGTAACCCTGCCTTGTTACAGTCTACTGTATATAGTGTTACATGTAACCCTGTCTTGTTACAGTCTACTGTCTATAGTGTTAAATGTAACCCTGCCTTGTTACAGTCTACTGTCTATAGTGTTACATGTAACCCTGCCTTGTTACTGTCTACTGTCTATAGTGTTACATGTAACCCTGCCTTGTTACAGTCTACTGTCTATAGTGTTACATGTAACCCTGCCTTGTTACTGTCTACTGTCTATAGTGTTACATGTAATCCTGTCTTGTTACAGTCTACTGTCTATAGTGTTACATGTATCCCTGCCTTGTTACAGTCTACTGTCTATAGTGATAAATGTAACCCTGCCTTGTTACAGTCTACTGTCTATAGTGTTACATGTAACCCTGCCTTGTTACAGTCTACTGTCTATAGTGTTAAATGTAACCCTGCCTTGTTACTGTCTACTGTCTATAGTGTTACATGTAACCCTGCCTTGTTACAGTCTACTGTCTATAGTGTTACATGTAACCCTGCCTTGTTACAGTCTACTGTCTATAGTGTTACATGTAATCCTGTCTTGTTACGGAGTCTACTGTCTATAGTGTTACATGTAACCATGCCTTGTTACAGTCTACTGTCTATAGTGTTAAATGTAACCCTGTCTTGAAACAGTCTACAGTTTATAGTGTTACATGTAACCCTGCCTTGTTACAGTCTACTGTCTATAGTGTTACATGTAACCCTGCCTTGTTACAGTCTATAGTGTTACATGTAACCCTGCCTTGTTACAGTCTATAGTGTTACATGTAACCCTGCCTTGTTACAGTCTATAGTGTTACATGTAACCCTGCCTTGTTACAGTCTACTGTCTATAGTGTTAAATGTAACCCTGTCTTGTTACAGTCTACTGTCTATAGTGATAAATGTAACCCTGCCTTGTTACAGTCTACTGTCTATAGTGTTACATGTAACCCTGCCTTGTTACAGTCTATAGTGTTACATGTAACCCTGCCCTGTTACAGTCTATAGTGTTACATGTAACCCTGCCTTGTTACAGTCTATAGTGTTACATGTAACCCTGCCTTGTTACAGTCTACTGTCTATAGTGTTACATGTAACCCTGCCTTGTTACAGTCTACTGTCTATAGTGTTACATGTAACCCTGTCTTGTTACAGTCTACTGTCTATAGTGTTACATGTAACCCTGCCTTGTTACAGTCTACTGTCTATAGTGATAAATGTAACCCTGCCTTGTTACAGTCTACTGTCTATAGTGTTACATGTAACCCTGCTTTGTTACAGTCTACTGTCTATAGTGATAAATGTAACCCTGCCTTGTTACAGTCTACTGTCTATAGTGTTACATGTAACCCTGCCTTGTTACAGTCTACTGTCTATAGTGTTACATGTAACCCTGCCTTGTTACAGTCTACTGTCTATAGTGTTACATGTAACCCTGCCTTGTTACAGTCTACTGTCTATAGTGTTAAATGTAACCCTGTCTTGTTACAGTCTCCTTCTATAGTGTCTAATGTATCCCTGCCTTGTTACAGTCTACTGTCTATAGTGTTAAATGTAACCCTGCCTTGTTACAGTTTACTGTCTATAGTGTTACATGTAACCCTGCCTTGTTACAGTCTACTGTCTATAGTGTTACATGTAACCCTGCCTTGTTACAGTCTACTGTCTATAGTGTTACATGTAACCCTGCCTTGTTACAGTCTACTGTATATAGTGTTACATGTAACCCTGTCTTGTTACTGTCTACTGTCTATAGTGTTACATGTAACCCTGCCTTGTTACAGTCTACTGTATATAGTGTTACATGTAACCCTGTCTTGTTACTGTCTACTGTCTATAGTGTTACATGTAACCCTGCCTTGTTACTGTCTACTGTCTATAGTGTTACATGTAACCCTGCCTTGTTACAGTCTACTGTCTATAGTGTTAAATGTAACCCTGTCTTGTTACTGTCTACTGTCTTTAGTGTTACATGTAACCCTGCCTTGTTACAGTCTACTGTCTATAGTGTTACATGTAACCCTGCCTTGTTACAGTCTACTGTATATAGTGTTACATGTAACCCTGTCTTGTTACAGTCTACTGTCTATAGTGTTAAATGTAACCCTGCCTTGTGACAGTCTATAGTGTTACATGTAACCCTGCCTTGTTACAGTCTACTGTCTATAGTGTCTAATGTTTCCCTGCCTTGTTACAGTCTACTGTCTATAGTGTTACATGTAACCCTGCCTTGTTACAGTCTACTGTCTATAGTGTTACATGTAACCCTGCCTTGTTACAGTCTACTGTCTATAGTGTTACATGTAACCCTGTCTTGTTACAGTCTACTGTCTATAGTGTTAAATGTAACCCTGCCTTGTGACAGTCTATAGTGTTACATGTAACCCTGCCTTGTTACAGTCTACTGTCTATGGTGTTAAATGTAACCCTGTCTTGTTACTGTCTACTGTCTATAGTGTCTAATGTAACCCTGCCTTGTTACAGTCTACTGTCTATAGTGTTACATGTAACCCTGCCTTGTTACAGTCTACTGTCTATAGTGTCTAATGTAACCCTGCCTTGTTACAGTCTACTCTCTATAGTGTTACATGTAACCCTGCCTTGTTACAGTCTACTGTCTATAGTGTTACATGTAACCCTGCCTTGTTACAGTCTACTGTCTATAGTGTTACATGTAACCCTGCCTTGTTACAGTCTACTGTCTATAGTGTTAAATGTAACCCTGTCTTGAAACAGTCTACAGTTTATAGTGTTACATGTAACCCTGCCTTGTTACAGTCTACTGTCTATAGTGTTAAATGTAACCCTGTCTTGAAACAGTCTACAGTTTATAGTGTTAAATGTAACCCTGCCTTGTTACAAAGTATATAAATAACAGTTTAATCAAAACTCTGCATTTAACACATTTACCAACGTCTTATTCTTTCCTGTCTCAACTTTTTTCATTCAACTTTTTCGCTCTGGACGCTTAAACTGGAAAAAAAGTTAGGTAGTAACATTAACACTATGCCATCTAATTGCAGTTGCTGTACTTATAATATACAGGAGCCTTATGGTGAGGATAGCCGAGTTGCAAGCCAAGCTTCAGATGCAATCGTTAGGCAAGGGCAATTTAAGTGTAGGAAAGGATGAAACAGCATCTGTGCCACCAGTAAGTACAGATAGTAGTTTAAATCCCCCCCGCACAGTCCCCACAGCTGGACAATTTCCTCAAGGCTTCTGGAAACAAATGCTGTCAGTACGCTCAACCGGTGTCACTCATTTAAACCGATTCTCCCCATTAAGCAACCGGTTCTCCCTGAGCCTTCCCAGGTCTCTCCTCCACCCGTTACGGGGTCTGACACGCTGAAGCCTGCCACCACTAGCTCTGACAAATTGATCATACACTGATTACCATGGGGCAGGGCTACCGACGTAAAGGCTAAAACTGGCGAGTGTAGAGAGTGATATTGTTATCCACGTCGGCACCAACAATGTTAGGATGAAATAGTCAGAGGTCACCAAGCGCAACAGAGCTTCAGCGTGTAAATCAGCTGGAAAGATGTGTCGGCATCGAGTAATTGTCTCTGGCCCCCTCCCAGTCAGGAGGAGTGATGAGTTCTACATCAGTCTCACAACTCAATCGCTTGTTGAAAACTGATTTTTGCCCTTCCCAAAAGATAGAATTTGTAGATAATTGGCACTCTTTCTGGGACTCACCAACAAACATGACCAAGCCTGGTCTGCTGAGAAGTGACGGACTCCATCCTAGCTGGAGGGGTTCTCTCATCTTATCAATGAACATAGACAGGGCTCTAACTTCTCTAGCTCCACAATGAGATAGGGTGCAGGCCAGGCAGCAGGCTGTTAGTGTTCCACTAGCACAGTCAGTGTAGTCAGCTCAGCTATCCCCATTGAGACGTGTCTGTGCCTCGATCTAGGTCTGCCTAAACTAAACATGGCGGTGTTCGCCTTAGCAATCTCACTGGAATAAAGACCTCCTCCATTCCTGTCATTATTGAAAGAGATTGTGATTATACATCACATCTTAAAATAGGACTACCTAATGTTAGATCCCTCACTTCAAGACAGATTGTCAATGAACAAATCACTGATCATAAACATGATGTGATTGGCCTGACTGAAACAAGGCTCAAGCCTGATGAATTTACTACGTTAAATGAGGCCTCTCCTCCTGGTTACACTAGACTCTCTTGAAAAAGCCTAAATTTGACCTTGACCCAGAAAATATAAAAAACTATCGGCCTATATCGAATCTTCCATTCCTCACAAAAAAATTGAAAAAGCTGTTGCGCAGCAACTCACTGCCTTCCTGAAGACAAACAATGTATACGAAACGCTTCAGTCTGGTTTTAGACCCCATCATAGCACTGAGACTGCACTTGTGAAGGTGGTAAATTACCTTATAATGGCGTCAGACCGAGGCTCTGCATCTGTCCTCGTGCTCCTAGACCTTAGTGCTGCTTTTGATACCATCGATCACCACATTCTTTTGGAGAGATTGGAAACCCAAATTGGTCTACACGGACAAGTTCTGGCCTGGTTTAGGTCTTATCTGTCGGAAAGATATCAGTTTGTCTCTGTGAATGGTGTGTTATCTGACAAATCAACTGTAAATTTCAGGTGTTCTTCAAGGTTCTGTTTTAGGACCACTATTGTTTTCACTATATATTTTACCTCTTGGGGATGTCATTCGAAAACATAAAGTTAACTTTCACTGCTATGCGGATGACACACAGCTGTACATTTCAATGAAACATGGTGAAGCCCCAAAATTGCCCTCGCTAGAAGCCTGTGTTTCAGATATAAGGAAGTGGATGGCTGCAAACGTTCTACTTTTAAACTCGGACAAAACAGAGATGCTTGTTCTAGGTCTCAAGAAACAAAGAGATCTTCTGTTGAATCTGACAATTCATCTTGATGGTTGTACAGTCGTCTCAAATAAAAATGTGAAGGACCTCGGCGTTACTCTGGACCCTGATCTCTCTTTTGACGAACATATCAAGACTGTTTCAAGGACAGCTTTTTTCCATCTACGTAACATTGCAAAAATCAGAAACTTTCTGTCCAAAATGATGCAGAAAAATGTATCCATGCTTTTGTTACTTCTAGGTTAGACTACTGCAATGCTCTACTTTCCAGCTACCCGGATAAGGCACTAAATAAACTTCAGTTAGTGCTAAATACGGCTGCTAGAATCCTGACTAGAACCAAAAAAATGTATCATATTACTCCAGTGCTAGCCTCTCTACACTGGCTTCCTGTTAAGGCAAGGGCTGATTTCAAGGTTTTACTGTTAACCTATAAAGCGTTACATGGGCTTGCTCCTACCTATCTTTCCGAGTTGGTCCTGCCGTACATACCTACACGTACGCTACAGTCACAAGACGCAGGCCTCCTAATTGTTCCTAGAATTTCTAAGCAAACAGCTGGAGGCAGGGCTTTCTCCTATAGAGCTCCATTTTTATGGAATGGTCTGCCTACCCATGTGAGAGACGCAGACTCGGTCTCAACCTTTAAGTCTTTACTGAAGACTCATCTCTTCAGTGGGTCATATGATTGAGTGTAGTCTGGCCCAGGAGTGTGAAGGTGAACGGAAAAGCTCTGGAGCAACGAACCGCCCTTGCTGTCTCTGCCTGGCCGGTTCCCCTCTCTCCACTGGGATTCTCTGCCTCTAACCCTATTACAGGGGCTCAGTCACTGGCTTACTGGTGCTCTTCCATGCCGTCCCTAGGAGGGGTGCGTCACTTGAGTGGGTTGAGTCACTGACATGATCTTCCTGTCTGGGTTGGCGCCCCCCCTTGGGTTGTGCCGTGGCGGAGATATTTGTGGGCTATACTCGGCCATGTCTCAGGATGGTAAGTTGGTGGTTGAAGATATCCCTCTAGTGGTGTGGGGACTGTGCTTTGGCAAAGTGGGTGGGGTTATATCCTGCCTGTTTGGCCCTGCCCGGGGGTATCATTGGATGGGGCCACAGTGTCTCTTGACCCCTCCTGTCTCAGCCTCCAGTATTTATGCTGCAGTAGTTTATGTGTCAGGGGGCTAGGGTCAGTCTGTTATATCTGGAGTACTGTCTTATCCGGTGTCCTGTGTGAATTTAAGTATGCTCTCTCTAATTCTCTCTTTCTCTCTTTCTTTCTCTCTCTCGGAGGACCTGAGCCCTAGGACCATGACTCCTTTCTGTCCCCAGTCCATCTGGTCGTGCTGCTGCTCCAGTTTCAACTGTTCTGCTTGCGGCTATGGAACCCTGACCTGTTCACCGGACAAGATACCTGCTGTTTTCAACTCTCTAGAGACAGCAGGAGCAGTAGAGATACTCTTAATGATCGGCTATGAAAAGCCAACTGACATTTACTCCTGAGGTGCTGACTTGTTGCACCCTCGACAACTACTGTGATTATTATTATTTGACCATGCTGGTCATTTATGAACATTTGAACATCTTGGCCATGTTCTGTTATAATCTCCACCCGGCACAGCCAGAAAAGGACTGGCCAGCCCTCATAGCCTGGTTCCTCTCTAGGTTTCTTCCTAGGTTTTGGCCTTTCTAGTTTTTCCTAGCCACCGTTTCTACACCTGCATTGCTTGCTGTTTGGGGTTTTAGGCTGGGTTTCTGTACAGCACTTTGAGATATCAGCTGATGTAAGACGGGCTATATAAATACATTTGATTTGATTTGATCCCACGAGCATCTGGCTAAGGCGGAGGTTTTGTTAACATTTCCGACAGCAAGTAATAATAAAATGTAAAAAAGACAGTGTTTTCATCTTTTGAGCTTTTCGTCATGAAATCTATGCAGCCTACTTAACTTCTTCGGGGTAGGGGGCAGCATTTTCACTTTTGGATAAATAGCATGCCAAAATTCAACTGCCTGCTACTCATCCCCAGAATATAAGATATGCATATTATTAGTAGATTTGGATAGAAAACACTCTGAAGTTTCTAAAACTGTTTGAATCATGTCTGCGAGAATAACAGAACTTATGTAGCAGGCAAAACCCCGAGGACAAACCATTCAGAAGGTCACTGTCTTTTCAATGAATTTTCATTGGGACACCAGATTTCTAAGGGACTCGTTTGCAGTTCCTACGGCTTCCACTGGATGTCACCAGTCTTTGGAAATTGGTTGAGGTTATTCCTTTGTGTAATGAAGAAGTACGGCCATCGTAAATGAGGGTCACATGAAGTAAATTGTTTGAGAGAGGCACGCTACCAAAAAAGTTGCGTCAGTTTGTTTTCTTTTTGTATTGAACACAGATCATCCCGTCTTCAAATTGATCGATTATTAACGTTTAAAAATACCTAACGTTGTATTACAAAAGTAGTTTGAAATGTTTTGGTAAAGTTTACATGTAACTTTTGATATATTTTGTAGTGACGTTGCGCAAGTTGGAAGCTGTGTTTTTCTGGATGAAACGCGCCAAATAAATTGACATTTTGGATATATATCGACGGAATTAATCGAACAAAAGGACCATTTGTGATGTTTATGGGACATATTGGAGTGCCAACAAAAGAATTTCGTCAAAGGTAAGGCATGAATTATATTTTTATTTCTGCGTTTTGTGTCGTGCCTGCAGTGTTGAAATATGCTACTCTCTTTGTTTACTGTTGTGCTATCATCAGATAATAGCATCTTATGCTTTCGCCGAAAAGCCTTTTTGAAATCTGACATGTTGGCTGGATTCACAACGAGTGTAGCTTTAATTTGGTATCTTACATGTGTGATTTAATGAAAGTTTGATTTTTATATCATTTTATTTGAATATGGCGCTCTGTATTTTCCCTGGCTATTGGCCAGGTGGGACGATTGCGTCCCACCTACCCCAGAGAGGTTAATCACTTTTTATAGCTACTGTTTACAGTCCTCCTGGGCCTTATACAGTGTTCCTCACAGAGTTCCCTGAAATCCTTCTGGACCTCATAGTCACGATAGATAATATTTAAATGTTTTGGTGACTTCAATATTCACATGGAAAAGTCCACAGACCAACTCCAAAAGGCTTAGGAGCCATCATCGACTCTATAGGTTTTGTCCAACATCTCTCCGGACCTACGCGTTGCCACAGTCATTCCCTGGATCTAGTTTTGTCCCGTGGAATAAATATTGTGGAACTAAATGTTTTTCCTCATAATCCTGGACTATCGGACCACCATCTTATTACGTTTGCAATCGCAAAATAATCTTCTTAGAGCCCAACAAAGGATTATCAAAAGTCACGCTATAAATTCTCGGACAACCCAAAGATTCCTAGATGCCCTTCCAGAATCCCTCCACCTACTCCAAGAACGTTGGAGAACAAAAATCGGTTAACCACCTACAGTTGAAGTCGGAAGTTTACATATACTTAGGTTGGAGTCATTAGAACTCGTTTTCCAATCACTCCCCACATTTCTTGTTAACAAACTATAGTTTTGACAAGTCGGTTAGGACATCTACTTGTGCATGACACAAGTAATTTTTCCAACAATTGTTTACAGACAGATTATTTCACTTATAATTCACTGTATAACAATTCCAGTGGGTCAGAAGTTTACATACACTAATTTGACTGTGCCTTTAAACAGCTTGGAAAATGATGTCATGGCTTTATAAGCTTCTGATAGGCTAATTGACATAATTTGAGTCAATTGGAGGTGTACTTGTGGATGTATTTCAAGGCCTACCTTGAACTCTTTGCTTGACATCATGGGAAAATCAAAAGATATCAGCCAAGACCTCAGAAAAAAAATTGTAGACCTATTATGTGGATATATTGAAGCAACATCTCAAGACATCAGTCAGGAAGTTAAAGCTTGGTCGCAAATGGGTCTTCCAAATGGACAATGACCCCAAGCATACTTCCAAAGTTGTGGCAAAATGGCTTAACTTATTATGGATCATTGGGACGCTAACGTCCCCCCTGGACAACATCCGGTGAAATTGCAGAGCGCCAAATTCAAATTACAGAAATATTAATACTAAACATTCATGAAAATACAAGTGTCATACATCATTTAAAAGCTTAACTTCTTGTTAATCCAGCCACATTGTCAGATTTCAAAAAGGCTTTACGGCGAAAGTACACCATGCGATTATCTGAGGACAGCGCCCCGCACACAAAAGCATTACATACATTTTCCAACCAAGCAGGTGCGTCACGAAAGTTAGAAAAAGCGATAAAATAAATCGCTTACCTTTGAAGATCTTCATCTGGTTACAATCACAAGGGTCCCAGCTACATAACAAATGGTCCTTTTGTTCAATAAAGTCCTTCTTTATATCCCCAAAAAGTATGTTTCATTGGTGCGCTAGACTCAGTAATCCACCGGTTTCCCTCGTTCAAAATGCATACAAATGGTTACCAATGCATACAAAAAGTTACCAATACACTTCTTCCAAACATATCAAACAACATTCTTAATCAATCCTCAGGTACCCTATTATGTAAATAAACAATAACATTTAAGACGGAGAATACCGGAGACCATTACCGGAGATAAATAAACTCTTAAAGAAACTCTTTCTAAAGACTGTTGACATCTAGTGGAAGCCCTAGGAACTGCAATCTCAGCCATTGTATTCAGATGTGAGCTGAAAAAAATAAATAATTGTCCTCGGGTTTTTGCCTGCCATATAAGTTCTGATATACTCACAGACATTATTTTAACAGTTTTGGAAACTTTAGAGTGTTGTCTATCCAATACTACCAATTATATGCATATCCTAGCTTCTGGGCCTGAGTAATATGCAGTTTACTTTGGGCACGCTTTCATCCGGACGTGAAAATACTGCCCCCTATCCAAGAGAGGTTAAGAGGCCATGACTATTTTTGTGAATTTGTCAAGAGATGCAGGATTTAAAAACTTGAGTGTCTCCATTGATCCTAGGTCCTGGCACTTCTGTGCAGACTCAGGACAACTGAGCTTTGACGAAATACGCAGATTCAAAGAGGAGTACGTAATTTTCTTGCTAATGATCATCAAATCAAATCAAATGTATTTATTTATAGAATTGATATATATTTATAGAATGTGACCAGAATCCACGGGAGTGTACAGACTGGGTCAACATGGAGTTAATCACTAGACATGTAAAAACAGAACGTGAGCAGAATCCATGGGAGTGTACAGACTGGGTCAACATGGAGTTAATCACTAGACATGTAAAAACAGAACGTGAGCAGAATCCACGGGAGTGTACAGACTGGGTCAACATGGAGTTAATCACTAGACATGTAAAAACAGAACGTGAGCAGAATCCACGGGATGGTACAGACTGGGTCAACGTGGAGTTAATCACTAGACATGTAAAAACAGAACGTGAGCAGAATCCACGGGATGGTACAGACTGGGTCAACGTGGAGTTAATCACTAGACATGTAATAACAGAACGTGAGCAGAATCCAAGGGAGTGTACAGAAAGTAGAAAATGTGTACCTTAGTTAATTAACATAGGCACCACAAGCCATGGATCTGTAATATGAACATATGTTTGTACTAATCAAGTATTATTAGAAGAGCACTTATATTAGGAAATTATATATGCAATAAATGTATTATTTTTTGTATTAACACTATGGCGCCGCCACCAATATAATTTAAACTGAGCAGATGTGGGCGTTAACAAGCAAGAATTGAGACAGAAAGAGAATTGTGGCGAGAGGCCAAGGGGTGTTACTCATCTACATAGAGGGGAGTGACCATGTGTGTTGTCTGAAGGTGGAAACCTATAAAGCCTGAGGTCTGTAACAATACAATTCAGTTGTTCCATGGAATTGCTCGTGTTAGTCGAGTTAGTGTGTGTGTGTGCTCGGCTTCTGTTACTGTTGTAATAAAGTGTTTTTGAATTTACCATTTCCGGTATCCGAGAAATATTTAATTCAATATTTCCACGACACGTGTCGAAAGCATTCCACAGGGATGATGGCCCATGTTGACTCCAATGCTTCCCACGGTTGTTTTCAAGTTGGCTGGATGTCATTTGGGTGGTGGACCATTCTTGATACACACAGGAAACTGAGTGTGAAAAACCCAGCAGTGTTGCAGTTCTTGACACCAACTGATGCGTCTGGCACCTACTTCTGTTGGGTTCACCTTGGGGTCATGATAGGGGCTGTACCAAATGTTTGAGGTATTATAATAATTGATTATGCATATGTTGTATTAATAGAAGGGGAAGGGTTATAAGACCCCTCCCCCTTACATTTCTAGGGTCCTAGACTACAGATTAACAATATGTATATGTAACGAACGTCGTCGGGTGAAGGAGAAGAGGACCAAGGTGCAGCGTGGTAAGTATTCATAATACGTATTTTTAATGAAATTAACTCTCACAAAAACAACAACACGACAAACGAACAGTTCTGTAAGGTGACGAAAAACACTAAACAGAAAATAATCACCCACAACTCAAAGTGGGAAAACAGACTACCTAAATATGGTTCTCAATCAGAGACAACGATAGACAGCTGCCTCTGATTGAGAACCACACACGGCCAAACACAAAGAAATAGACAACATAGAACACCAGACATAGAATGCCCACCCAAACTCCTGGCCAACCAAAATAGAGACATTAAAAGGATCTCTACGGTCAGGGCGTGACAGTATATGCATTATAAGGTTTAATATTGTTCCACAGTTATTTTTTATTTTATGCTTCTTATAAAAAAACGGTCTGAGAGACGCGTCAAAGATAAAAGAGATGCATAGACACAGAACTCTGCAGGGGAGTGAAAGAGATAAGAGACTAGTCAGACATTCCACTATAAATCAACTAGGGGAGTGGACATTTACTGCTGAGTCTTTAGATAACACTGAAACTCTTGTTTGTATAGCTGTGTAGGCATGGGTTTGGTCTCATGAGTAGAAGGTAATGACGTAGGCAGTGACATCATTAAGATATGACTGCAGGCATAATAAAACACCTTGTACCCTTTACTATTGTGCAGAACTTACTCGGAAACATGCGTGCTATGTTCCTGTTGTCAACTTCTGTCTGCAATTGCATTAATATATGAATGATTGATTTACTTAAAGATATTGTCTGAATGCTAATTTCACCATTGAGCCAATGATTGACAAGAAACAAGGAATGAACCCCAACACCATACCCCTTTCAAAGGCACTTACATTTTCTGTCTTGCTCGTTCACCCTCTGAATGGCAGACATGCACAATCCATGTCTCAATTGTCTCAAGGCTTAAAAATCCTTCTTTAACGTGTCTCCTCCCCTTCATCTACACTGATTGAAGTGGATTTGACAAGTGACATCAATAACGGATCGTAGCTTTCACCTGGATTCACCTGATCAGTCTACAGTACATTCGAAAAGTATTCAGACCCCTTGACTTTTTCGACATTTTGTTACGTTACAGCCTTATTCTAAAATTGATTAAAACGGGTTTTTTTACTCATCAATCTACACACAATACCCCATAATGACAAAGCAAAAACTGGTTTTTAGAAATTTCTGCAAATGTATAATATATTTTTTTAAATTAAATATCACATTTACATAAGTATTCAGACCCTTTACTCAGTACTTTGTTGAAGCATTCTATATTCTATATTATATTCTATACACATGATCAAGGGATACTACAGTGTGTAGTATAGTATTATACAGTATACTACAGTTTACTATAGAATTCTATAGTAAGTTCTGTAGTATTCCATAGTAAACAGTAGTATTTTTTAATGTGGTTTTGCTGCACCACAGTCTGTAGAATTTCGTCCCTACGCATTCATTACCTACAATATATTTTTGCAACAGAGTGCCATCTGCACAGTTTTTTAGTTATCTGACTATTCTCTCATTGATTTCATTGACTTATTTCAGCCCATTTGAGTTTGGGTTTTCATGATAGTTTTCTAATGATGGCGGGACATATTATTCTGTTTTAATATTACTCCTGAATCACTATGATAAATATAATAGTTTTTCTTCTGTATATTTTTACCAGAGCTGAGATTTACTTTGAAGTGCAAAGTGTAGGAATAGGCCTACAGGTGAAATCAGTCCTTGATACAGACATGGTGGCATAGGAGGAAGACTGGAACACTTTGAACCAAGAGGTTGTGTAATGAAACTAGTGTGCCCTGGGTAAAATGTTTTATTGGGTGGACGTTTCTTTGAAACCATCAGGTGATCTGCAGAGCCCTATGGACAGCCATATTCCCTATATGTAGGTTTCTTCTAACCCTTTCTACTACAAATAATAATACGATTAGGTTCATTCTTTACATTAAATACTTGTGGTCTTGATAAATTCAACTGGTTGTTGACAGTATGGAACACAATACTGGGAGTTTAGAAGGGAGACACTCAAACTGTTATTCCATAGGCTGGGATCCACACTATGCAGCTGTTGGAAGAGCACATTTATCTCTGGCTGTCCACTGGGGCGTATTCATTACGCTGATTCTGTTGCGAAACGTTTCTTAAGTTTCAGAAGCAAACAGAACGAAACGGAGAGGGACCTACCTGAATGTGTCTAACAGAAACCCTCCTTCTGTTTGCTTCCATTTGGTTCGCAAAAACAATGATTGATAGGCAGCTTAAACTTCTTCATTTCAACCATTATTGGGTTAAAATACACATACTGTATACATTTGTGAACAGCCATCCTGAACAACCACAATCTGTAAGGAGCAAATAGCTAAATGAGAGAGCAGCAGTGTGAGTCACATCAATGCGCTATGTAGATATTAATAACACATCATATCCTATTGGCCCGTAGGCTACACCACTGCTGTCGTCCTTACCTTCAAGTGTTTATTCAAGTTGGATAATCTGCCGACAGCAGTCGCACCATTGGAAGACATAGCTTGGACTGTAGCCTACAAAAGCCTATTCCTGCTCTTTCCCCACATTCCATTAAACACATTTGGTGTGTCGTCAGACTCGCTCAGGCGGTGTGTCGTCAGACTCGCTCAGGCGGTGTGTCGTCAGACTCGCTCAGGCGGACCTAACTTGGCCTTTTTTCAATGCTGATTTGAATGTCATTGAGAAAATAGAAAGGTGTCAAAGACTCTTTTCACAAACATTCTTTTTGAATTTAAAAGATCCGAGAAGTAATCCGAGAAGTAATCAGCCAGTTTTTCAAAAGTATCTGTAATCTGATTACAATATTTTTGCTGGTAACGGATTACCGTAACAGTTACTCCCCAACCCTGTGTCACTACATAGGGAATACGGCGGTCCATTAGGCTCTGCTCCACCCCTGTGTCACTACATAGGCTGTCCATTAGGCTCTGCTCCAACCCTGTGTCACTACATAGGGAATACGGCTGTCCAGAAGGCTCTGCTCCAACCCTGTGTCACTACATAGGGAATACGGCTGTCCATTAGGCTCTGCTCCAACCCTGTGTCACTACATAGGGAATACGGCTGTCCATTAGGCTCTGCTCCAACCCTGTGTCACTACATAGGGAATACGGCTGTCCAGAAGGCTCTGCTCCAACCCTGTGTCACTACATAGGGAATATGACTGTTCATAGGGCTCTGCTCCAAAGTAGTGCACTATATAGGGAACATGACTGTTCATAGGGCTCTGCTCCAAAGTAGTGCACTATATAGGGAACATGACTGTTCATAGGGCTCTGCTCCAAAGTAGTGCACTATATAGGGAACATGACTGTTCATAGGGCTCTGCTCCAACGTAGTGCACTATATAGGGAACATGACTGTTCATAGGGCTCTGCTCCAAAGTAGTGCACTATATAGGGAACATGACTGTTCATAGGGCTCTGCTCCAAGGTAGTGCACTATATAGGGAACATGACTGTTCATAGGGCTCTGCTCCAAAGTAGTGCACTATATAGGGAACATGACTGTTCATAGGGCTCTGCTCCAAAGTAGTGCACTATATAGGGAACATGACTGTTCATAGGGCTCTGCTCCAAAGTAGTGCACTATATAGGGAACATGACTGTTCATAGGGCTCTGCTCCAAAGTAGTGCACTATATAGGGAACATGACTGTTCATAGGGCTCTGCTCCAAAGTAGTGCACTATATAGGGAACATGACTGTTCATAGGGCTCTGCTCCAAAGTAGTGCACTATATAGGGAACATGACTGTTCATAGGGCTCTGCTCCAAAGTAGTGCACTATATAGGGAACATGACTGTTCATAGGGCTCTGCTCCAAAGTAGTGCACTATATAGGGAACATGACTGTTCATAGGGCTCTGCTCCAACGTAGTGCACTATATAGGGAACATGACTGTTCATAGGGCTCTGCTCCAACGTAGTGCACTATATAGGGAACATGACTGTTCATAGGGCTCTGCTCCAACGTAGTGCACTATATAGGGAACATGACTGTTCATAGGGCTCTGCTCCAAAGTAGTGCACTATATAGGGAACATGACTGTTCATAGGGCTCTGCTCCAAAGTAGTGCACTATATAGGGAACATGACTGTTCATAGGGCTCTGCTCCAACGTAGTGCACTATATAGGGAACATGACTGTTCATAGGGCTCTGCTCCAAAGTAGTGCACTATATAGGGAACATGATGCCATTAGGGACACATCCATAATGTATACAGTAATAGAGACAGAGAGGAAGGTTTAAAGGTTTGCTGGACATCTTGTGTCTACTTTCTGTTACCTGTCTCTTAAAGGGGAACTTAGAGAGTTTCTGGATGGGCGGGGAGGGCAGGGTATCCTGGGTAGACATCCTCATACGACAGAGGATGATGATGACGACGGCCAGGATGAACAGCACGCAGCCCGTCACGTAGATCAAGATGTCAGCATAGTCATCCTCCTCGTCACTATCCTCCAGCGCTGGGAGAGATCAGGGGTTAGAGGTCAGGGGTTAGAGGGTAGGAGTTAGAGTTAGGGGTTAGAGGTTAAGGGTTAGAGGTTAGATGTTAGGGGTTAGAGGTTAGGGGTTAGAGGTCAGGGGTTAGAGGTTAGGGGTTAGAGGTTAGGGGTTAGAGGTTAGGGGTTAGAGGTCAGGGGTTAGAGGTTAGGGGTTAGAGGTTAGGGGTTAGAGGTCAGGGGTTAGAGGTTAGGGGTTAGAGGTTAGGGGTTAGAGGTCAGGGGTTGGAGGATAGGGGTTAGAAGTTAGGGGTTAGATGTTAGGGGTTGGATGTTAGGGGTTAGAAGTTAGGGGTTAGATGTTAAGGGTTAGATGTTAAGGGTTAGAGGTCAGGGGTTAGAGGTCAGGGGTTAGAGGTCAGGGGTTAGATGTCAGGGGTTAGAGGTCAGGGGTTAGAGGTCAGGGGTTAGAGGTTAGAGGTTAGAGGTCAGGGGTTAGAGGTTAGGGGTTAGAGGTCAGGGGTTAGATGTTAGGGGTTGGATGTTAGGGGTTAGAAGTTAGGGGTTAGATGTTAGGGGTTAGAGGTCAGGGGTTAGATGTAACAGAGTTCATGTTGGACCACAGTCACAACCACAACTACACTACAACCATTGCAGCCGGGTCCCAGATCTGTTTGTGCTATCATGAGAACTGCTTATACCTCATCAATATGTTTGGCATGACAATATGTAATAAGGAGTTGTCAACTTGGCAAAAGAGCAGAAACAGACTGCCACCCAGGCTACAAGCATGTGTTGTTTAAATGTATTGATTCCATCCTAAACATGTCTTTACACTGGAATAACAGCAGCTGGGGTTTGAACACAACAACTCTTCCAGAAGTAGTGTGGGAGAAAAGGCCACTGCATTGTACTGTACTGTAGCTGACATTTTGTTAATGAGCTCACTAACCCTAAACCCTTTAGTTAAAGAAAACACAGTCAGAGAAAACAACCAGCGTGTGGAGATATGGGATAACAGATCAAATGTTTTCAGGAGTTTTGAGAGTCAAATAATGTTATAACAATGTAATCAACCATAAACCACATATTCCTGCAGATAGAGTAATTACACCATAACACGGATGAGTTGCTTAGATTAAAAGGGATTTTCTAAGAGGCTGGTTGGTCATATTTCAGATTAGGAGGTTGGGGGACATAGTTCAGTCTAGGAGGCTGGGGGACATAGTTTAGTCTCTAGAAGGCTGGGGGACATAGTTCAATCTAGGAGGCAGGGGGACATAGTTCAGTCTAGGAGGCTGGGGGACATAGTTCAGTCTAGGAGGCAGGGGGACATAGTTCAGTCTAGGAGGCAGGGGGACATATTTTAGTCTCTAGGAGGCTGGGGGACATAGCTCAGTCTAGGAGGCTGGGGGACATAGTTCAGTCTAGGAGGTTGGGGGACATAGTTCAGTCTCTAGGAGGCAGGGGGACATAGTTCAGTCTCTAGGAGGCAGGGGGACATAGTTCAGTCTAGAAGGCTGGGGGACATAGTTCAGTCTAGAAGGCTGGGGGACATAGTTCAGTCTAGGAGGCTAGGGGACATAGTTCAGTCTAGAAGGCTGGGGGACATAGTTCAGTGTAGGAGGCTGGGGGACATATTTTAGTCTAGGAGGCTGGGGGACATAGTTCAGTCTAGGAGGCTGGGGGACATAGTTCAGTCTAGGAGGCTAGGGGACATAGTTCAGTCTAGAAGGCTGGGGGACATAGTTCAGTGTAGGAGGCTGGGGGACATATTTTCGTCTAGGAGGCTAGGGGACATAGTTCAGTCTAGAAGGCTGGGGGACATAGTTCAGTGTAGGAGGCTGGGGGACATATTTTAGTCTCTAGGAGGCTGGGGGACATAGTTCAGTCTCTAGGAGGCTGGGGGACATAGTTCAGTCTAGGAGGCTTGGGGACATAGTTTAGTCTCTAGGAGGCTGTGGGACATTGTCGAGTCTCTAGGAGACTTGGCGACATAGTTCAGTCTAGGAGGCTGGGGGACATAGTTCAGTCTAGGAGGCTGGGGGACATAGTTTAGTCTCTAGGAGGCTGGGGGACATTGTTCAGTCTCTAGGAGACTTGGCGACATAGTTCAGTCTAGGAGGCTGGGGGACATAGTTCAGTCTAGGAGGCTGGGGGACATAGTTCAGGCTAGGAGGCTGGGGGAAATAGTTCAGTCTAGGAGGCTGGGGGACATAGTTTAGTCTCTAGGAGGCTGGGGGACATTTTTTAGTCTCTAGGAGGCTGGGGGACATTGTCGAGTCTCTAGGAGACTTGGCGACATAGTTCAGTCTAGGAGGCTGGGGGACATAGTTCAGTCTAGGAGGCTGGGGGACATAGTTTAGTCTCTAGGAGGCTGGGGGACATTGTTCAGTCTCTAGGAGACTTGGCGACATAGTTCAGTCTAGGAGGCTGGGGGACATAGTTCAGTCTAGGAGGCTGGGGGACATAGTTCAGGCTAGGAGGCTGGGGGAAATAGTTCAGTCTAGGAGGCTGGGGGACATAGTTTAGTCTCTAGGAGGATGGGGGACATTGTTCAGTCTCTAGGAGACTTGGCGACATAGTTCAGTCTAGGAGGCTGGGGGACATAGTTCAGTCTAGGAGGCTGGGGGACATAGTTCAGGCTAGGAGGCTGGGGGACATAGTTTAGTCTCTAGGAGGCTGGGGGACATTGTTCAGTCTCTAGGAGACTTGGCGACATAGTTCAGTCTAGGAGGCTGGGGGACATAGTTCAGTCTAGGAGGCTGGGGGACATAGTTCAGTCTCTAGGAGGCTGGGGGACATTGTTCAGTCTCTAGGAGACTTGGCGACATAGTTCAGTCTAGGAGGCTGGGGGACATAGTTCAGTCTCTAGGAGGCTGTGGGACATAGTTCAGTCTCTAGGAGGCTGTGGGACATAGTTCAGTCTAGGAGGCTGGGGGACATAGTTCAGTCTAGGAGGCTGGAGGTCATAGTTCAGTCTAGGAGGTTGGGGGACACAGTTCAGTCTAGGAGGCTGTGGGACATAGTTCAGTCTCTAGGAGGCTGGGGGACATAGTTCAGTCTAGGAGGCAGGGGGACATAGTTCACTTGAGGAGGTTGGGGGATATATTTAGTCCATGAGGCTGGGGGACATAGTTCAGTTTCTAGGAGGCTGGGGGACATAGTTCAGTTTCTAGGAGGCTGGGGGACATCGTTCAGTTTCTAGGAGGCTGGGGGACATAGTTCAGTCTAGGAGGCAGGGGGACATAGTTCAGTCTGATATAGTTCAGTCTAAAAGGCTGTGGGACACAGTTCATTCTAGGAGGCTGGGGGACACAGTTCAGTCTCTAGGAGGCTGTGGGACATAGTTCAGTCTCTAGGAGGCTGGGGGACATAGTTCAGTCTAGGAGGTTGGGGGACATAGTTCAGTCTCTAGGAGGCTGTGGGACATAGCTCAGTCTCTAGGTGGACAGGGGTCATGGTTTACTCTCTAGGAGGCTGCGGGTCATAGTTCAGTCTAGGAGGCTGGGGGACATAGTTCAGTCTAGGAGGCTGGGGGACATAGTTCAGTCTAGGAGGCTGGGGGACATAGTTCCGTCTAAGAGGTTGGTGGGCATAA
Source organism: Salvelinus namaycush (assembly GCF_016432855.1). Lineage (NCBI taxonomy): Eukaryota > Metazoa > Chordata > Actinopteri > Salmoniformes > Salmonidae > Salvelinus > Salvelinus namaycush. Next base: position 30,455 of record NW_024058834.1, read on the forward strand.
TTCAGACTCTTTCAAGCTGGGGGAAATAGTTCAGTCTCTCGGAGGTTGGGGGACAAAGTTCACTCTAGGAGGTTGGGGGACAAAGTTTAGTCAAGGAGGCTGGGGGATATAGTTCAGTCTAGGAGGATGGGGGACATAGTTCCCTTTAGGAGGATGGGGGACATAGTTCCCTTTAGGAGGATGGGGGACATAGTTCTGTCTCTAGGAGGCTGGGGGAAATATGTTATTCTCTAGGAGGTTGGGGGACACAGTTCAGTCTAGGAGGCAGGGGGACATAGTTCAGATTAGGAGGTTGGGGGACATATTTTAGTCTCTAGGAGGTTGGGGGACATAGTTCAGTCTAGGAGGCAGGGGGACATAGTTCAGTCTAGGAGGCTGGGGGACATAGTTCAGTCTAAAAGGCTGTGGGACACAGTTCATTCTAGGAGGCAGGGGGTCATAGTTCAATCTCTAGGAGGCTGAGGGATATATTTAGTCCATGAGGCTGGGGGACATAGTTCAGTCTAGGAGGCTGGGGGACATAGTTCAGTCTAGGAGACTTGGCGACATAGTTCAGTTTCTAGGAGGCTGGGGGACATAGTTCAGTCTAGGAGGCTGGGGGACATAGTTCAGTTTCTAGGAGGCTGGGGGACATAGTTCAGTCTAGGAGGCAGGGGGACATAGTTCACTTGAGGAGGTTGGGGGATATATTTAGTCCATGAGGCTGGGGGACATAGTTCAGTTTCTAGGAGGCTGGGGGACATAGTTCAGTTTCTAGGAGGCTGGGGGACATCGTTCAGTTTCTAGGAGGCTGGGGGACATAGTTCAGTCTAGGAGGCAGGGGGACATAGTTCAGTCTAGGAGGCTGGGGGACATAGTTCAGTCTCTAGGAAGCTGGGGGACAGAGTTCAGTCTCTAGGTGGCTGTGGGTCATTGTTCAGTCAAGGAGGATGGGGGACAAATTCAGTCTAGGAGGCTTGGGAACATAGTTCACTTTAGGAAGTTGGGGGTCACAATTCAGACTCTATGAGGTTGGGGGGACATAGTTCAGTTTCTAGGAGGCTGGGGGACAGAGTTCAGTCTAGGAGGTTGGGGGACATAGTTCAGTTTCTAGGAGGCTGGGGGACATAGTTCAGTCTAAAAGGATGTGGGACACAGTTCACTCTAGGAGGCAGGGGGTCATAGTTCAATCTCTAGGAGGCTGAGGGATATATTTAGTCCATGAGGCTGGGGGACATAGTTCAGTTTCTAGGAGGCTGGGGACATAGTTCAGTTTCTAGGAGGCTGGGGGACAGAGTTCAGTCTAGGAGGTTGGTGGACATAGTTCAGTCTAGGAGGCAGGGGGACATAGTTCAGTCTCTAGGAGGCTGGGGGACATAGTTCAGTCTAGGAGGCTGGGGGACATAGTTCAGTCTAGGAGGTTGGGGGTCATAGTTCAGTCTCTAGGAGGCTGGGAGACAGAGTTCAGTTTCTAGGAGGCTGGGGGACAGAGTTCAGTCTAGGAGGCAGAGGGACATAGTTCAGTCTAGGAGGCTGGGGGACATAGTTCAGTCTAGGAGGCTGGGGGACATAGTTCAGTTTCTAGGAGGCTGGGGGACATAGTTCAGTCTAGGAGGCAGGGGGACATAGTTCAGTCTAGGAGGCTGGGGACATAGTTCAGTCTAAAAGGCTGTGGGACACATTTCATTCTAGGAGGCAGGGGGTCATAGTTCAATCTCTAGGAGGCTGAGGGATATATTTAGTCCATGAGGCTGGGGGACATAGTTCAGTTTCTAGGAGGCCGGGGGACATAGTTCAGTCTCTAGGAGGCTGAGGGACATAGTTCAGTCTAAAAGGCTGTGGGACACAGTTCAGTCTCTAGGAGGCTGTGGGACACCGTTCAGTCTCTAGGAGGCTGGGGGACATAGTTTAGTCTCTAGGAGGCTGTGGGACATAGTTTAGTCTCTAGGAGGCTGTGGGACATAGTTCAGTCTAGGAGGCAGGGGGACATAGTTCAGTCTAGGAGGCTGGGGGATATAGTTCAGTCTAGGAGGCAGGGGGACATAGTTCAGTCTAGGAGGCTGGGGGATATAGTTCAGTCTAGGAGGCTGTGGGACATAGTTTAGTCTCTAGGAGGCTGTGGGACATAGTTCAGTCTAGGAGGCAGGGGGTCATAGTTCAGTCTAGGAGGCTGGGGGACATAGTTCAGTCTAGGAGGCTGGGGGATATAGTTCAGTCTAGGAGGCTGGGGGTCATAGTTCAGTCTAGGAGGATGGGGGACATAGTTCAGTCTAGGAGGCTGGGGGACATAGTTCAGTCTAGGAGGCTGGGGGACATAGTTCAGTCTAGGAGGCTGGGGGACATAGTTCCGTCTAAGAGGTTGGTGGGCATAGTTCACTTGAGGAGGTTGGGGGAAATAGTTCAGTCTCTCGGAGGTTGGGGGACAAAGTTCACTCTAGGAGGTTGGGGGACAAAGTTTAGTCAAGGAGGCTGGGGGATATAGTTCACTTTAGGAGGTTGGTGGACATAGTTCACTTTAGGAGGTTGGTGGACATAGTTCTGTCTCTAGGAGGCTGGGGGACATATGTTATTCTCTAGGAGGTTGGGGGACACAGTTCAGTCTAGGAGGCAGGGGGACATAGTTCAGATTAGGAGGTTGGGGGACATAGTTTAGTCTCTAGGAGGTTGGGGGACATAGTTCAGTCTAGGAGGCAGGGGGACATAGTTCAGTCTAGGAGGCTGGGGGATATAGTTCAGTCTAGGAGGCAGGGGGACATAGTTCAGTCTAGGAGGCTGGGGGACATATTTTAGTCTCTAGGAGGTTGGGGGACATAGTTCAGTCTAGGAGGCAGGGGGACATAGTTCAGTCTAGGAGGCTGGGGGACATAGTTCAGTCTAAAAGGCTGTGGGACACAGTTCATTCTAGGAGGCTGTGGGTTATAGTTCAATCTCTAGGAGGCTGAGGGATATATTTAGTCCATGAGGTTGGGGGACATATTTTAGTCTCTAGGAGGCAGGGGGTCATAGTTCAATCTCTAGGAGGCTGAGGGATATATTTAGTCCATGAGGCTGGGGGACATAGTTCAGTCTAGGAGGCTGGGGGACATAGTTCAGTCTAGGAGGCTGGGGGACATAGTTCAGTTTCTAGGAGGCTGGGGGACATAGTTCAGTCTAAAAGGCTGTGGGACACAGTTCATTCTAGGAGGCAGGGGGTCATAGTTCAATCTCTAGGAGGCTGAGGGATATATTTAGTCCATGAGGCTGGGGGACATAGTTCAGTTTCTAGGAGGCTGGGGACATAGTTCAGTTTCTAGGAGGCTGTGGGACATAGTTTAGTCTCTAGGAGGCTGTGGGACATAGTTCAGTCTAGGAGGCAGGGGGTCATAGTTCAGTCTAGGAGGCTGGGGGACATAGTTCAGTCTAGGAGGCTGGGGGATATAGTTCAGTCTAGGAGGCTGGGGGTCATAGTTCAGTCTAGGAGGATGGGGGACATAGTTCAGTCTAGGAGGCTGGGGGACATAGTTCAGTCTAGGAGGTTGGGGGACATAGTTCCGTCTAAGAGGTTGGTGGGCATAGTTCACTTGAGGAGGTTGGGGGAAATAGTTCAGTCTCTCGGAGGTTGGGGGACAAAGTTCACTCTAGGAGGTTGGGGGACAAAGTTTAGTCAAGGAGGCTGGGGGATATAGTTCACTTTAGGAGGTTGGTGGACATAGTTCACTTTAGGAGGATGGGGACATAGTTCTGTCTCTAGGAGGCTGGGGGACATATGTTATTCTCTAGGAGGTTGGGGGACACAGTTCAGTCTAGGAGGCAGGGGGACATAGTTCAGATTAGGAGGTTGGGGGACATAGTTTAGTCTCTAGGAGGTTGGCGGACATAGTTCAGTCTAGGAGGCAGGGGGACATAGTTCAGTCTAGGAGGCTGGGGGATATAGTTCAGTCTAGGAGGCAGGGGGACATAGTTCAGTCTAGGAGGCTGGGGGACATATTTTAGTCTCTAGGAGGTTGGGGGACATAGTTCAGTCTAGGAGGCAGGGGGACATAGTTCAGTCTAGGAGGCTGGGGGACATAGTTCAGTCTAAAAGGGTGTGGGACACAGTTCATTCTAGGAGGCAGGGGGTCATAGTTCAATCTCTAGGAGGCTGAGGGATATATTTAGTCCATGAGGCTGGGGGACATAGTTCAGTCTAGGAGGCAGGGGGACATAGTTCAGTCTAGGAGGCTGGGGGACATAGTTCAGTCTAAAAGGCTGTGGGACACAGTTCATTCTAGGAGGCTGTGGGTTATAGTTCAATCTCTAGGAGGCTGAGGGATATATTTAGTCCATGAGGTTGGGGGACATATTTTAGTCTCTAGGAGGCAGGGGGTCATAGTTCAATCTCTAGGAGGCTGAGGGATATATTTAGTCCATGAGGCTGGGGGACATAGTTCAGTCTAGGAGGCTGGGGGACATAGTTCAGTCTAGGAGGCTGGGGGACATAGTTCAGTTTCTAGGAGGCTGGGGGACATAGTTCAGTCTAAAAGGCTGTGGGACACAGTTCATTCTAGGAGGCAGGGGGTCATAGTTCAATCTCTAGGAGGCTGAGGGATATATTTAGTCCATGAGGCTGGGGGACATAGTTCAGTTTCTAGGAGGCTGGGACCATAGTTCAGTTTCTAGGAGGCTGGGGGACATAGTTCAGTTTCTAGGAGGCTGGGGTACATAGTTCAGTTTCTAGGAGGCTGGGGGACATATTTCAATCTCTAGGAGGCTGAGGGATATATTTAGTCCATGAGGCTGGGGGACATAGTTCAGTTTCTAGGAGGCTGGGGGACATAGTTCAGTCTCTAGGAGGCTGGGGGACATAGTTCAGTCTAAAAGGCTGTGGGTCACAGTTCATTCTAGGAGGCTGGGGGTCATTGTTCAATCTCTAGGAGGCTGAGGGATATATTTAGTCCATGAGGCTGGGGGACATAGTTCAGTTTCTAGGAGGCTGGGGACATAGTTCAGTTTCTAGGAGGCTGGGGGACATAGTTCAGTTTCTAGGAGGCTGGGGGACATAGTTCAGTCTAGGAGGCTGGGGGACATAGTTCAGTCTAGGAGGCTGAGGGACATAGTTCAGTCTCTAGGAGGCTGGGGGTCATTGTTCAGTCAAGGAGGATGGGGGACAAATTCAGTCTAGGAGGCTTGGGAACATAGTTCACTTTAGGAAGTTGGGGGTCACAATTCAGACTCTAGGAGGTTGGGGGGACATAGTTCAGTTTCTAGGAGGCTGGGGGACATAGTTCACTTTAGGAGGTTGGTGGACATAGTTCACTTTAGGAGGATGAGGGACACAGTTCATTCTAGGAGGCAGGGGGTCATAGTTCACTTTAGGAGGATGAGGGAAATAGTTTAGTGTAGGAGGTTGGGGGGGGGGGGGTCATAGTTCAGATTAGGAGGTTGGGGGACATATTTTAGTCTCTAGGAGGCTGGGGGACATAGTTCAGTCTAGGAGGCTGGGGGACATAGTTCAGTCTAGGAGGCTGGGGGACATAGTTCAGTCTAAAAGGCTGTGGGACACAGTTCATTCTAGGAGGCAGGGGGTCATAGTTCAATCTCTAGGAGGCTGAGGGATATATTTAGTCCATGAGGCTGGGGGACAGAGTTCAGTCTAGGAGGCTGGGGGACATAGTTCAGTCTCTAGGTGGCTGTGGGTCATTGTTCAGTCAAGGAGGATGGGGGACAAATTCAGTCTAGGAGGCTTGGGAACATAGTTCACTTTAGGAAGTTGGGGGTCACAATTCAGACTCTAGGAGGTTGGGGGGACATAGTTCAGTCTAGGAGGCTGGGGGACAGAGTTCAGTCTAGGAGGCTGGGGGACAGAGTTCAGTCTAGGAGGCTGGGGGACAGAGTTCAGTCTCTAGGAGGTTGGGGGACAGAGTTCAGTCTAGGAGGCTGGGGGACAGAGTTCAGTCTCTAGGAGGCTGGGGGTCATAATTCACTTTAGGAGGATGAGGGACATAGTTTAGTGTAGGAGGCAGGGGGACATAGTTCAGTCTAGGAGGCTGGGGGACAGAGTTCAGTCTAGGAGGATGGGGGACATAGTTCAGTCTAGGAGGATGGGGGACATAGTTCACTTTAGGAGGATGGGGGACATAGTTCAGTCTAGGAGGCAGGGGGACATAGTTCAGTCTAGGAGGCAGGGGGACATAGTTCAGTCTAGGAGGCTGGGGGACATATTTTAGTCTCTAGGAGGCTGGGGGACATAGCTCAGTCTAGGAGGCAGGGGGACATAGTTCAGTCTAGGAGACTGGGGGACATAGTTCAGTCTAGGAGGCTGGGGGTCATAGTTCAGTCTAGGAGGCTGGGGTCATAGTTCAGTCTAGGAGGCTGGGGGACATAGTTCAGTCTAGGAGGGTGGGGTCATATTTCAGTCTAGGAGGCTGGGGGTCATAGTTCAGTCTAGGAGGGTGGGGTCATAGTTCAGTCTAGGAGGCTGGGGGTCATAGTTCAGTCTAGGAGGTTGGGGTCATAGTTCAGTCTAGGAGGCTGGGGGTCATAGTTCAGTGTATGAGGTTGGGGGGTGGGGGGTCATAGTTCAGACTCTATGAGGCTGGGGGTCATAGTTCAGTCTCTAGGAGGCTGGGGGTCATAGTGCAGCGGTGTTCGCCTTAGCAATCTTATTAGGATAAAGACCTCCTCCATTCCTGCCATTATTGAAAGAGATCATGATACCTCACATCTCAAAATAGGGTTACTTAATGTTAGATCCCTCACTTCAAAGGCAGTCATAGTCAATGAACTAATCACTGATCATAATCTTGATGTGATTGGCCTGACTGAAACATGGCTTAAGCCTGATGAATTTACTGTGTTAAATGAGGCCTCACCTCCTGGTTACACTAGTGACCATATCCCCCGTGCATCCCGCAAAGGCGGAGGTGTTGCTAACATTTACGATAGCAAATTTCAATTTACAAAAAAAAAATGACGTTTTCATATTTTGAGCTTCTAGTCATGAAATCTATGCAGCCTACTCAATCACTTTTTATAGCTACTGTTTACAGGCCTCCTGGGCCATATACAGCGTTCCTCTCTGAGTTCCCTGAATTCCTATCAGACCTTGTAGTCATAGCAGATCATATTCTAATTTTTGGTGATTTTAATATTCATATGGAGAAGTCCACAGACCCACTCCAAAAGTCTTTCGGAGCCATCATCGACTCAGTGGGTTTTGTCCAACATGTCTCTGGACCTACTCACTGCCACAGTCATACTCTGGACCTAGTTTTGTCCCATGGAATAAATGTTGTAGATCTTAATGTTTTTCCACATAATCCTGGACTATCGGACCACCATTTTATTACGTTTGCAATCGCAACAAATAATCTGCTCAGACCCCAACCAAGGAGCATCAAAAGTCGTGCTATAAATTCTCAGACAACACAAAAATTCCTTGATGCCCTTCCAGACTCCTTCTGCCTACCCAAGGACGTCAGAGGACAAAAATCAGTTAACCACTTAACTGAGGAACTCAATTTAACCTTGCGCAATACCCTAGATGCAGTTGCACCCCTAAAAACGAAAAACATTTGTCATAAGAAACTAGCTCCCTGGTATACAGAAAATACCCGAGCTTTGAAGCAAGCTTCCAGGAAATTGGAACGGAAATGGCGCCACACCAAACTGGAAGTCTTCCGACTAGCTTGGAAAGACAGTACCGTGCAGTACCGAAGAGCCCTCACTGCTGCTCGATCATCCTACTTTTCCAACTTAATCGAGGAAAATAAGAACAATCCAAAATTTATTTTTGATACTGTTGCAAAGCTAACTAAAAAGCAGCATTCCCCAAGAGAGGATGGCTTTCACTTCAGCAGTAATAAATTCATGAACTTCTTTGAGGAAAAGATCATGACCATTAGAAAGCAAATTACGGACTCCTCTTTGAATCTGCGTATTCCTCCAGGGCTTAGCTGTCCTGGATCTGCACAGCTCTGCCAGGGCCTGGGATCGGTAGAGACACTTAAGTGTTTTAGTACTATATCTCTTGACACAATGATGAAAATGATCATGGCCTCTAAACCTTCAAGCTGCATACTGGATCCTATTCCTACTAAACTGCTGAAAGAGCTGCTTCCTGTGCTTGGCCCTCCTATGTTGAACATAATAAACAGCTCTCTATCCACCGGATGTGTACCAAACTCACTAAAAGTGGCAGTGATAAAGCCTCTCTTGAAAAAGCCAAACCTTGACCCGGAAAATATAAAAAACTATCGGCCTATATCAAATCTTCCATTCCTCTCAAAAATTTTAGAAAAAGCTGTTGCGCAGCAACTCACTGCCTTTCTGAAGACAAACAATGTATACGAAATGCTTCAGTCTGGTTTTAGACCCCATCATAGCACTGAGACTGCACTTGTGAAGGTGGTAAATGACCTTTTAATGGCGTCAGACCGAGGCTCTGCATCTGTCCTCGTGCTACTAGACCTTAGTGCTGCCTTTGACACCATCGATCACCACATTCTTTTGGAGAGACTGGAAACCCAAATTGGTCTACACGGACCAGTTCTGGCCTGGTTTAGATCTTACCTGTCGGAAAGATATCAGTTTGTCTCTGTGAATGGTTTGTCCTCTGACAAATCAACTGTGCATTTCGGTGTTCCTCAAGGTTCCGTTTTAGGACCACTATTGTTTTCACTATATATTTTACCTCTTGGGGATGTTATTCGAAAACATAATGTTAACTTTCACTGCTATGCGGATGACACACAGCTGTACATTTCAATGAAACATGGTGAAGCCCCAAAATTGCCCTCGCTAGAAGCCTGTGTTTCAGACATAAGGAAGTGGATGGCTGAAAACTTTCTACTTTTAAACTCGGACAAAACAGAGATGCTTGTTCTAGGTCCCAAGAAACAAAGAGATCTTCTGTTAAATCTGACAATTCATCTTGATGGTTGTAAAGTCGTCTCAAATAAAACTGTGAAGGACCTCGGCGTTACTCTTGACCCTGATCTCTCTGTTGACGAACATATCAAGACTGTTTCAAGGACAGCTTTTTTCCATCTACGTAACATTGCAAAAATCAGAAATTTTCTGTCCAAAAATGATGCAGAAAAATTAATCCATGCATTTGTTACTTCTAGGTTAGACTACTGCAATGCTCTACTTTCCGGCTACCCGGATAAAGCACTAAATAAACTTCAGTTAGTGCTAAATACGGCTGCTAGAATCCTGACTAGAACCAAGAAATTTGATCATATTACTCCAGTGCTAGCTTCCCTACACTGGCTTCCTGTTAAGGCAAGGGCTGATTTCAAGGTTTTACTGTTAACCTATAAAGCGTTACATGGGCTTGCTCCTACCTATCTTTCCGAGTTGGTCCTGCCGTACATACCAATACGTACGCTACGGTCACAAGACGCAGGCCTCCTAATTGTCCCTAGAATTTCTAAGCAAACAGCGGGAGGCAGGGCTTTCTCCTATAGATCTCCATTTTTATGGAACAGTCTGCCTACCCATGTGAGAGACGCAGACTCGGTCTCAACCTTTAAGTCTTTACTGAAGACTTATCTCTTCAGTAGGTCATATGATTGAGTGTAGTCTGGCCCAGGAGTGTGAAGGTGAACGGAAAGGCTCTGGAGCAACGAACCGCCCTTGCTGTCTCTGCCTGGCCGGTTCCCCTCTCTCCACTGGGATTCTCTGCCTCTAACCCTATTACAGGGGCTGAGTCACTGGCTTACTGGTGCTCTTTCATGCCGTCCCTAGGAGGGGTGCGTCACTTGAGTGGGTTGAGTTACTGACGTGATCTTCCTGTCTGGGTTGGCGCCCTCCCTTGGTTTGTGCTGTGGTGGAGATCTTTGTTGGCTATACTCGGCCTTGTCTCAGGATTGTAAGTTGGTGGTTGAAGATGTCCCTCTAGTGGTGCGGGGGCTGTGCTTTGGCAAAGTGGGTGGGGTTATATCCTTCCTATTTGGCCCTGTCCGGGGGTTTCTTCGGATGGGGCCACAGTGTCTCCTGACCGCTCCTGTCTCAGCCTCCAGTATTTATGCTGCAGTAGTTTATGTGTCGGGGGGCTAGGGTCAGTTGGTTATACCTGGAGTACTTCTCCTGTCTTATCCAGTGTCCTGTGTGAATTTAAGTATGCTCTCTCTAATTCTCTCGTTCTCTCTTTCTTTCTCTCTCTCTGAGAACCTGAGCCCTAGGACCATACGTCAGGACTACCGGGCATGATGACTCCTTGCTGTCCCGAGTCCACCTGGCCTTGCTGCTATTCCAGTTTCAACTGTTCTGCCTGCATTTACGGAACCCCTACCTGTCCCAGACCTGCTGTTTTCAACTCTTAATGATCGGCTATGAAAAGCCAACTGAGATTTATTCCTGATTATTATTTGACCATGCTTGTCACTTATGAACATTTTTGAACATCTTGGCATAGTTCTGTTATAATCTCCACCCGGCACAGCCAGAAGAGGACTGGCCACCCCTCATAGCCTGGTTCCTCTCTAGGTTTCTTCCTAGGTTTTGGCCTTTCTAGGGAGTTTTTCCTAGCCACCGTGCTTCTACACCTGCATTACTAGCTGTTTGGGGTTTTAGGCTGGGTTTCTGTACAGCACTTCGAGATATTAGCTGATGTACGAAGGGCTATATAAAATAAACTTGATTGATCTAGGAGGCTGGGGGTCATAGTTCAGACTCTATGAGGCTGGGGGTCATAGTTCAGACTCTATGAGGCTGGGGGTCATAGTTCAGTCTCTAGGAATCTGGGGGACAGTTTAGTTTCTAAATAAAAGGGCAATAACCTTTTACAAGCAGTAATCATCAACACCCATACTGAAGTTTCTGCTCTGCAATCATCTCTGAGGTGCTGCTACAGAATCATGTTTGGTACTTACTAAATTACAAAATCATCTTCATGACCGGTTTAAATTGCTTTTATCTTATTTCGAAGTTACATTTGTGGACAGTTTCAGACACAGATATGCTTGCATTCAACAACCAGCAAGCAGCATTTCTGAGATTCAATAGTCAATAGTTAGGAATGACATGTATTTAGAGGGGAAGAGAGGAGAGAGAGAGAGATGATATACCTGGGAGCACGGTGAGCCAAGCAGAGTGGTAAGCGTACCCAATAGAGTTCCCTGCTAGACACGTATACTCTCCTGCATCCTCTAAAGACACATTGGTAAGGAAGAGGCTCTCTAGTTCCTTATCCGTAGTGTTTATACCAGCCGTCTGGGGAGGAGGGGAGGAGGAGAGGAGGGGGAGGAGGAGAGGAGGGGAGGGGAGGAGGGGGGGAGGGGAGGAGGAGAGGAGGAGGGGGGGAGGAGAGGGGAGGAGGGGAGGAGGAGAGGAGGGGAGGAGGGGGAAGGAGAGGAGGGGAGGGGAGGGGAGGAGGGGTGGAGGAGAAGGGGGGGGGGGAGGAGGAGAGGAGGAGAGGAGGGGAGGAGGGGTGGAGAAAAAGGAACAGAGATATTTCATAAACCAAACGCTCCAAGAGAAAATTCACCAAACACCAAATACACAGAGTACCAAGAGAGACCAGTCACCATTGGAACTGAGGGTTAGAGGTCAGGGGTCACAGGAAGCAGTACTGAAGACTGAAGACCTTATTCTACAGGGTTCCAGGCTGCTTGATGGGACGGTCGTTACCACAACCTGAAAACAGCTGACACACAGAGGAGCAGTAGAGAACCACACCACCACACCACACCACATACTGAACCAAGCTGAGAAGGAGGGGAGGAAGGGAGAGAGAGGAGGAGGGGAGGAGGAGGAGAGAGGAGGAGGGGAGGAAGGGAGAGGGAGGAGGGGAGGGGAGGAAGAGGAGAGAGGAGGAGGGGAGGAAGGGAGAGGGAGGAGGTGAGGGGAGGAGGAGAGGGAGGAGGTGAGGGGAGGAGGAGGAGAGAGGAGGAGGGGAGGAAGGGAGAGGGAGGACGTGAGGAGAGGAGGAGAGGGGAGGGGGAGGAGAGGAGGGAGAACGAAAGGACAGGATATGGGAGAGGGAAGAAGAAAGGGGAGGAGGGAGGGGAGAGGAGGAGAGGGGAGGAGATGGGAGGAGAGGGGAGGGGGAGGAGAGGGGAGGAGGAGAAGGAGGAGGTGAGGGGAGGAGGAGGAGAGAGGAGGAGGGGAGGAAGGGAGAGGGAGGAGGTGAGGGGAGGGGGAGGAGAGGAGGGAGAACGAAAGGACAGGATATGGGAGAGGGAAGAAGAAAGGGGAGGAGGGAGGGGAGAGGAGGAGAGGGGAGGAGATGGGCTGAACACATGTTTGCTTTTGACTACATGCTTTTACTACTACTACAGGCCATATGATCAGCACCATGGTATCTTTTGAACTAGGACCCAAGGCCATATGATCAGCACCATGGTATCTTTTGAACTAGGACCCAAGGCCATATGATCAGCACCATGGTATCTTTTGAACTAGGACCCTAGGCCATATGATCAGCACCATGGTATCTTTTGAACTAGGACCCTAGGCCATATGATCAGCACCATGGTATCTTTTGAACTAGGACCCTAGGCCATATGATCAGCACCATGGTATCTTTTGAACTAGGACCCTAGGCCATATGATCAGCACCATGGTATCTTTTGAACTAGGACCCAAGGCCATATGATCAGCACTATGGTATCTTTTGAACTAGGACCCAAGGCCATATGATCAGCACCATGGTATCTTTTGAACTAGGACCCAAGGCCATATGATCAGCACCATGGTATCTTTTGAACTAGGACCCAAGGCCATATGATCAGCACCATGGTATCTTTTGAACTAGGACCCAAGGCCATATGATCAGCACCATGGTATCTTTTGAACTAGGACCCAAGGCCATATGATCAGCACCATGGTATCTTTTGAACTAGGACCCAAGGCCATATGATCAGCACCATGGTATCTTTTGAACTAGGACCCAAGGCCATATGATCAGCACTATGGTATCTTTTGAACTAGGACCCAAGGCCATATGATCAGCACCATGGTATCTTTTGAACTAGGACCCAAGGCCATATGATCAGCACCATGGTATCTTTTGAACTAGGACCCAAGGCCATATGATCAGCACCATGGTATCTTTTGAACTAGGACCCTAGGCCATATGATCAGCACCATGGTATCTTTTGAACTAGGACCCTAGGCCATATGATCAGCACTATGGTATCTTTTGAACTAGGACCCAAGGCCATATGATCAGCACTATGGTATCTTTTGAACTAGGACCCAAGGCCATATGATCAGCACCATGGTATCTTTTGAACTAGGACCCTAGGCCATATGATCAGCACCATGGTATCTTTTGAACTAGGACCCTAGGCCATATGATCAGCACCATGGTATCTTTTGAACTAGGACCCTAGGCCATATGATCAGCACTATGGTATCTTTTGAACTAGGACCCAAGGCCATATGATCAGCACTATGGTATCTTTTGAACTAGGACCCTAGGCCATATGATCAGCACCATGGTATCTTTTGAACTAGGACCCTAGGCCATATGATCAGCACTATGGTATCTTTTGAACTAGGACCCAAGGCCATATGATCAGTACTATGGTATCTTTTGAACTAGGACCCTAGGCCATATGATCAGCACCATGGTATCTTTTGAACTAGGACCCTAGGCCATATGATCAGCACTATGGTATCTTTTGAACTAGGACCCTAGGCCATATGATCAGCACCATGGTATCTTTTGAACTAGGACCCTAGGCCATATGATCAGCACTCTGGTATCTTTTGAACTAGGACCCTAAGGCCATATGATCAGCACCATGGTATCTTTTGAACTAGGACCCATAGGCCATATGATCAGCACCATGGTATCTTTTGAACTAGGACCCAAGGCCATATGATCAGCACCATGGTATCTTTTGAACTAGGACCCAAGGCCATATGATCAGCACCATGGTATCTTTTGAACTAGGACCCTAGGCCATATGATCAGCACCATGGTATCTTTTGAACTAGGACCAAGGCCATATGATCAGCACCATGGTATCTTTTGAACTAGGACCCAAGGCCATATGATCAGCACCATGGTATCTTTTGAACTAGGACCCAAGGCCATATGATCAGCACCTATGGTATCTTTTGAACTAGGACCCAAGGCCATATGATCAGCACCATGGTATCTTTTGAACTAGGACCATAGGCCATATGATCAGCACCATGGTATCTTTTGAACTAGGACCCTAAGGCCATATGATCAGCACCATGGTATCTTTTGAACTAGGACCCTAAGGCCATATGATCAGCACCATGGTATCTTTTGAACTAGGACCCAAGGCCATATGATCAGTACTATGGTATCTTTTGAACTAGGACCCTAGGCCATATGATCAGCACCATGGTATCTTTTGAACTAGGACCCAAGGCCATATGATCAGCACTATGGTATCTTTTGAACTAGGACCCATAGGCCATATGATCAGCACCATGGTATCTTTTGAACTAGGACCCAAGGCCATATGATCAGCACCATGGTATCTTTGAACTAGGACCCAAGGCCATATGATCAGCACCATGGTATCTTTTGAACTAGGACCCTAGGCCATATGATCAGCACCATGGTATCTTTTGAACTAGGACCCTAGGCCATATGATCAGCACTATGGTATCTTTTGAACTAGGACCCAAGGCCATATGATCAGCACCATGGTATCTTTTGAACTAGGACCCAAGGCCATATGATCAGCACCATGGTATCTTTTGAACTAGGACCCAAGGCCATATGATCAGCACCATGGTATCTTTTGAACTAGGACCCAAGGCCATATGATCAGCACCATGGTATCTTTTGAACTAGGACCCTAGGCCATATGATCAGCACTATGGTATCTTTTGAACTAGGACCCAAGGCCATATGATCAAGCACCATGGTATCTTTTGAACTAGGACCCAAGGCCATATGATCAGCACCATGGTATCTTTTGAACTAGGACCCAAGGCCATATGATCAGCACCATGGTATCTTTTGAACTAGGGACCCACCCTAAAGGCACATGATCAGCACTATGGTATCTTTTGAACTAGGACCCTAGGCCATATGATCAGCACCATGGTATCTTTTGAACTAGGACCCAAGGCCATATGATCAGCACTATGGTATCTTTTGAAATAGGACCCTAGGCCATATGATCAGCACCATGGTATCTTTTGAACTAGGACCCAAGGCCATATGATCAGCACCATGGTATCTTTTGAACTAGGACCCTAGGCCATATGATCAGCACTATGGTATCTTTTGAACTAGGACCCTAGGCCATATGATCAGCACCATGGTATCTTTGAACTAGGACCCAAAGGCCATATGATCAGCACTATGGTATCTTTGAACTAGGGACCCAAGGCCATATGATCAGCACTATGGTATCTTTTGAACTAGGACCCAAGGCCATATGATCAGCACTATGGTATCTTTTGAACTAGGACCCTAGGCCATATGATCAGCACCATGGTATCTTTTGAACTAGGACCCAAGGCCATATGATCAGCACCATGGTATCTTTTGAACTAGGACCC
>NW_024058835.1:0-2500 GCF_016432855.1 Salvelinus namaycush
TTCTCTATAGTAACTGTTACTCTCCATTCTCTATAGTAGCTGTTAGTCTACCTCTCCATTCTCTATAGTAACTGTTACTCTCCATTCTCTATAGTA
Organism: Salvelinus namaycush; assembly: GCF_016432855.1. NCBI lineage: Eukaryota > Metazoa > Chordata > Actinopteri > Salmoniformes > Salmonidae > Salvelinus > Salvelinus namaycush. Next base: position 97 of record NW_024058835.1, read on the forward strand.
GCTGTTAGTCTACCTCTCCATTCTCTATAGTAACTGTTACTCTCCATTCTCTATAGTAGCTGTTACTCTCCATTCTCTATAGTAGCTGTTACTCTCCATTCTCTATAGTAGCTGTTAGTCTCCATTCTCTATAGTAACTGTTAGTCTACCTCTCCATTCTCTATAGTAGCTGTTAGTCTCCATTCTCTATAGTAACTGTTAGTCTACCTCTCCATTCTCTATAGTAACTGTTACTCTCCATTCTCTATAGTAGCTGTTAGTCTACCTCTCCATTCTCTATAGTAACTGTTACTCTCCATTCTCTATAGTAGCTGTTAGTCTACCTCTCCATTCTCTATAGTAACTGTTAGTCTCCATTCTCTATAGTAGCTGTTACTCTCCATTCTCTATAGTAGCTGTTACTCTCCATTCTCTATAGTAGCTGTTACTCTCCATTCTCTATAGCTGTACTCTCCATCTCTAGTTAACTGTTCTACCTCTCCATTCTCTATAGTAGCTGTTACTCTCCATTCTCTATAGTAGCTGTTAGTCTACCTCTCCATTCTCTATAGTAGCTGTTACTCTCCATTCTCTATAGTAACTGTTACTCTCCATTCTCTATAGTAGCTGTTACTCTCCATTCTCTATAGTAACTGTTACTCTCCATTCTCTATAGTAGCTGTTAGTCTACCTCTCCATTCCTCTATAGTAGCTGTTAGTCTACCTCTCCATTCTCTATAGTAGCTGTTACTCTCCATTCTCTATAGTAGCTGTTAGTCTACCTCTCCATTCTCTATAGCAACTGTTACTCTCCATTCTCTATAGTAACTGTTACTCTCCATTCTCTATAGTAACTGTTACTCTCCATTCTCTATAGTAGCTGTTAGTCTACCTCTCCATTCTCTATAGTAGCTGTTACTCTCCATTCTCTATAGTAGCTGTTAGTCTACCTCTCCATTCTCTATAGTAACTGTTACTCTCCATTCTCTATAGTAACTGTTACTCTCCATTCTCTATAGTAGCTGTTAGTCTACCTCTCCATTCTCTATAGTAGCTGTTAGTCTACCTCTCCATTCTCTATAGTAACTGTTACTCTCCATTCTCTATAGTAGCTGTTAGTCTACCTCTCCATTCTCTATAGTAACTGTTACTCTCCATTCTCTATAGTAACTGTTACTCTCCATTCTCTATAGTAGCTGTTAGTCTACCTCTCCATTCTCTATAGTAACTGTTACTCTCCATTCTCTATAGTAGCTGTTACTCTCCATTCTCTATAGTAGCTGTTAGTCTACCTCTCCATTCTCTATAGTAACTGTTACTCTCCATTCTCTATAGTAACTGTTACTCTCCATTCTCTATAGTAACTGTTACTCTCCATTCTCTATAGTAACTGTTACTCTCCATTCTCTATAGTAGCTGTTAGTCTACCTCTCTATTCTCTATAGTAGCTGTTAGTCTACCTCTCCATTCTCTATAGTAGCTGTTACTCTCCATTCTCTATAGTAACTGTTACTCTCCATTCTCTATAGTAACTGTTACTCTCCATTCTCTATAGTAACTGTTACTCTCCATTCTCTATAGTAGCTGTTAGTCTACCTCTCCATTCTCTATAGTAACTGTTACTCTACCTCTCCATTCTCTATAGTAACTGTTACTCTCCATTCTCTATAGTAACTGTTACTCTCCATTCTCTATAGTAGCTGTTAGTCTACCTCTCCATTCTCTATAGTAGCTGTTAGTCTACCTCTCCATTCTCTATAGTAACTGTTAGTCTACCTCTCCATTCTCTATAGTAGCTGTTAGTCTACCTCTCCATTCTCTATAGTAGCTGTTAGTCTACCTCTCCATTCTCTATAGTAGCTGTTAGTCTACCTCTCCATTCTCTATAGTAACTGTTAGTCTACCTCTCCATTCTCTATAGTAACTGTTACTCTCCATTCTCTATAGTAACTGTTACTCTCCATTCTCTATAGTAGCTGTTAGTCTACCTCTCCATTCTCTATAGTAGCTGTTAGTCTACCTCTCCATTCTCTATAGTAGCTGTTAGTCTACCTCTCCATTCTCTATAGTAGCTGTTAGTCTCCATTCTCTATAGTAACTGTTAGTCTACCTCTCCATTCTCTATAGTAACTGTTACTCTCCATTCTCTATAGTAGCTGTTAGTCTACCTCTCCATTCTCTATAGTAACTGTTACTCTCCATTCTCTATAGTAGCTGTTAGTCTACCTCTCCATTCTCTATAGTAACTGTTACTCTCCATTCTCTATAGTAGCTGTTACTCTCCATTCTCTATAGTAGCTGTTACTCTCCATTCTCTATAGTAGCTGTTAGTCTACCTCTCCATTCTCTATAGTAACTGTTAGTCTACCTCTCCATTCTCTATAGTAGCTGTTAGTCTCCATTCTCTATAGTAACTGTTAGTCTA